>NC_056741.1:1067672172-1067674672 GCF_019279795.1 Protopterus annectens | reverse complement strand
ATATCTGAGTATAATATGGACCATAGCAATCACACATTCCGCCCCCCTAAACAATATGAACATAGCATATGAATAGTATATGCCAATACACTATTACAAATATGTTCTGTGGACACAGTCACCAACACAACTGCAATGACTGCAAATATCCATGACAAAAATAGACAGCTTTCATTTTGCAAAACTTTATTACATTCCGATGTACTGCCAAAAGGATTCAAGGACTAACAGTACCTGCATGCTATACAGGAGCATTTAACAGTGCCTTAATGATTCAGCCTGCGATTACCATAGTATTAGTCCACTAAGGGATAGTGTTCACATAGGGAAAGAACACCCACACACATATAGACGTTGTATAAAAGAGGTTTCTGCATACCTGCATGTGCTATGTACACCCACCAACATCTACCCCACAACCAAAATAATTACATCAATACAGACTGTCATACCATAACCAATTATTCAACTACTGTACAACATCTGCTGAAACCTTAACATACCTGGACAGAGACACACTAACATGGCCCTATGTGAAATAATTGCTGTTATACAGTTGAACAGCTGCTGATGTAACAGGGTTTGTATGAACTAATCCTGTTTCAGAGAGGTGAAAGGTTTGTACACCAGGAAGTGTTACCAAGTACTGCTTATCAACACAGTATGATACACAGTAACACCAACCTAAATATGTCTGGTAATCACACTGTAAACATCCTAACATTATATGCATAGCTATGCAACCTTGAGCTAGTCAAACAACCTGGCCAGACTGAAATATATGCAGAAGTATTAGACCTTGCACAAATAGCAATGTTCAGAAATATAACAGCAGTACTCACATTTAGACCAAATCCTCTAGGCATTACACACAATATATTAATGTTCGTCTCCATACAGCTGTTGCAATAGATTCCAAACAACACTTCCACTCCATCTTCCTCAAAGTAAAGCAAAGGGACAACACCCAAGTGGAATACTCAATTATACTCCACTATAGCCAAGGCAGTAGCAGCGCAGCTGATGTGCATGTAATTAGCTAGTTAGGAACACCAATTGGTTATCGGGATAGCACATGTTACTGATCTGTAACTATAAAAGGTTGCCTTGTCACAAATTCAAACCATCTGTATCTACCGGTAGGACAGTACAAAACGCTGAAAGAGAAACTGAAAACAAGTATTATACTAGTCAATATCACCTCCAATTACTAAGAAGGTATGTATAACATGCAGTATGTCTGTGTATGTAGTACCTGTTCTGTAAGAATTACAGTGTAATCAATGCATATAGTAGAAATAGCTATCTTGTAGTGATGTATTGTTGAGCAGTAATAATGCTTGTAGTATTCTATGTGTGTACTGCTGTAGGTCACAAGCAAACTCCGCATAAACCACAAGGAATGATATGGGCTTGGAACCCACCAATTCGCTTGCAGCCATTATCAGTGTCAGGATTGGTCCAACAAGTATGTGCTATAACAGGGGATAGTATATGTCGCTATATTGTAGCAGTCAACATATGTATGGGTGTATAAGTAAGATGAACATGTTAAAGGTGTGCTTACCATGCAAATATGGTGTGCATTGTGGGATATTGTGCCAATAACTGTGTAATGTACAGTATATTAGGCAGATCTGTATTATATTCTACACAGCAGTTCTGATACGTTATGCAAACAGTAGTCGTGTCTATTGGCAATTATAATACTCAATAACAGGATACATATCATTTGTATTCATCTGACAGTTTAGCAGCATGATAGCAAAGATAATTGGAAGAGCCAGGTAACTATCCATGCACATATCACATGTAATATCCACCTCTCTAGTATTGTTTGCAAGCAATAACAGCTGTGCATGTGTACATGTTATGCAAATGTGTAGTGACCCTTGTTACAGGGCTGGACCTCTCTAGTATCGTTTGCAAGCAATAACAGCTGTGCATGTGTACATGTTATGCAAATTTGTAGTGACCCTTGTTACAGGGCTGGACCTCTCAAGTATTGTTTGCAAGCAATAAGAGCTGTGCATATGTACATGTTATGCAAATGTGTAGTGACCCTTGTTACAGGGCTGGACCTCTCTAGTATCATTTGCAAGCAATAAGAGCTGTGCATGTGTACATTTTATGCAAATGTGTAGTGACCCTTGTTACAGGGCTGGACCTCTCTAGTATCGTTTGCAAGCAATAACAGCTGTGCATGTGTACATGTTATGCAAATTTGTAGTGACCCTTGTTACAGGGCTGGTTCTCTCTAGTATTGTTTGCAAGCAATAACAGCTGTGCATGTGTACATGTTATGCAAATATGCAGTAACCCCTGTTACAGGGCTGGACCTCTGTAGTATCGTTTGCAAGCAATCACAGCTGTGCATGTGTACATGTTATGCAAATGTGTAGTGACCCTTGTTACAGGGCTGGTCCTCTCTAGTATCATTTGCAAGCAATAACAGCTGGTCATGTGTACATGTTATGCAAATGTGTAGTGACCCTTGTTA
>NC_056741.1:1067667539-1067671672 GCF_019279795.1 Protopterus annectens | reverse complement strand
CTAACCAAAAAAACCAAAAACCCTATTAAAATTGGGGGGGTGTAAGGGTGGTTTTAAAGGGGGGCCAAAAATCGGGGGGCTATAAAAACATTGGGAAATGGGCCCCCTTTTGTTGTGCAAAAAAAGGGGGAATGGGTTATGATAACTACCACTAGAATTGTCTAAGTTGAAACTAAATTTGTCTAAGCTGAATGTCATCTGCCATATCACCTGCATGTAGCACGTGTGTCTGTGTGTCTGTGTGTGTCTGTCTGTGTGTGTGTCTGTGTATCTCTGTTTGTCTGTGTGTCTCTGTCTGCCTGTGTATGTGTCTGTGTATCTCTGTCTGTCTGTATGTGTGTGTCTGTATGTCCCTGTCTATATGTGTGTGTCTGTATGTCTCTGTCTGTATGTGTGTTTCTGTGCATCTCTGTCTGTCTGTGTGTGTATCTCTGTCTGTCTGTGTGTGTGTCTGGTATAACTTGTAATGTACAGCTCTTGTCTTCCCCTCACAGGTGTTGATGTAGGTGCGTTGTCCTCTTGTGGTCCACCTGATGTTAGTGCCCTCACAGACTCTAGCAGTGATGATGATAGCATGATTGAGGCACAGGCAGGGTTGTCAGGGGCTGAATCTGTGCCATTGGTTGCCATTCCACCTGTCTCCCCCTCATCCTCACACACAGTTCCCCTGCCTACACATACCCCATCACCACTGGCCATAGAGGAGGGACAGTTGGTGGGTGGTAGCTTGGAACAGGGAAGTGTGGAGACTATGGAAGGTGTGCCTACGCACCATGATCCCAGTCAACTGACTGGTGATGTTCCACCCAGGCATGTGCCCAGTGCTGCTCATAGGATGACCACTGGCCAACATGCCCCTGTGAGACAAAACACATCAGCTGGAGTCACTAGACGTATTTTTCAGGCTGTAATGGAGACACAGGCATGTGCTGAATGGCACAACAGAGAAGGTCTGAGGCTTCAGAGGGCTGCTGTCCATTCATTAACTGACAACATCCTGGCACTTGCAAGTGCTCACCATCATCTTGCAGATGTTTTGGATAGACGATTGGGTGACATGGTGGGAGTCCTTGACTATGACATGTCAATCCTTGAGCATACAATGTCTGTGCTGGAACGGGTCTATATTCCTACTGGTAGGACACCACCACCTTCACCAAGTAGCCAAGTGTACATATATGACAACAGCACATATCAGCAAGACACACACAGTATTATTCCATATCGTGCTCCTACAAACTGTTACTTGACAGTGCCATGGTGAAGCCAGGGCACTGTAATGCTCAACAGTGAGCACATCATATTTGCCACACACAGCTCATGTTTACTGGAAGAGTTCCAACAATGTGCTCTGTTAGAGCTAGGCAGTACACTCATTCAAGCATGTGTAAGGTCTGTCACTTGTAAACATCTCACCCCAGCACGTACTGGCTATTGTGGTACTAAGGCTAATGTCCAGACAGCACACAGCATGCTTGGCTTGCAATTGTTGACATAGGGTATATGTAGGAGCTGTGGCCACACATGGCTGTACATGTCATGAACATATCACCTGTGACTACTCAGGAACATACATAGCAGAGCTGGATTTCCCTGAGTCTGTCAATATAGGCCTTGTGTAGGTTCTATGATCCTGTTATTTGGGTATGTTTGTAGGCATTGCATTAGGTGGACATGTCTAATGACATACATGCCACATGGGGTGTTGTATGATATGATAGGTGTCATGGGTGACCAGTAGAGAGGGAATATCACCTCTATTAACATAGATATCAAACCTTATGTACTGTTAGCATGCTATCTGCCATGTGCATGTGTATAATGACTGTAGCCACCTGTATGTAGAAAGGATAACAAAAGCTATGGTAATGTCATTTATGGTGTATGACTGTGGGATGTACATATCCAGGGCAGGTACAGTTAGGTAATATCCAACCATGAGGGTGTTGTTTACTGGTGTACAGCAGCAGTCGACCGTGTTAATGCTGACAACATCTGAGGGACCCTGGTATGTGTACAACTGAGCTGGTTACAAATAGTGGTATTATTGCATTGCATAACACATTATGCAGCTGTGTCTGTACATGGGTACTTTGCACAGTTGATGTAGGCCTAGGTAGAGTCCACCAATCGAGCATTTTCTGGTGGTCTACTATACTATGTCATACCACATATGGATGTGTGTTGGTAGTCTGGGGCAAGGTGGTTGATGTATATGAGGATACAACCTAGAATGCAGCATTTGCCACTGTCACCTGTATCTGACTAATCTGTGATGAGTTATGTTGGAGTAGTGGTCTTTACATGTGAGTAGCCTTTATGAATATGTGGACACCACCACCTGGAATGGTCCATACCACTGTTATGGCCCACATGTATGGATCTGAGTTATATGGTGGTAGTGCAAGTGTGCACTACAGAGCTGTCAGCCAGGTGTTCCTCACTGCACAGATGTCAGTATTTCCCATTGTAGGTTCTACATTGAGCAAATGGATTACTAAAGCCACACATCTAGCACTGGTTAGCATAAGCATCCAATGCAAATGTCTTGTAGGTGTCAGGGTGTTACTTCTGGGTGTAGGACATTTGTCTTGGGAAGTAGCTATATGGGTAAATGCGACCTAGGTATTATCTACACACACATGAAATATGGATGCATGTGTTCTGTGCTGAAGGCTTGATGTTCAGTCATAACAGCCCAGAATGACAGACACTGGACGACCTCATAATAACAGCAGGACATTGGCTCATTGTTTTGGTCTAGCAGTTGCCACTCGTACCATGACATCACTGTGAGTGGCAGTAATGAGCTTGGTAGCAAATGCCTCATGTAAGGTGATGGACAGCAGCTGGAATTGTATATATGACCAATGTGAGATACACTTAGGGTAGCAGTCCTGCTAATAATGACAACAACTAACACAGCCGGTAGAGGTCATCTTGACACCTGCACCTCAGTACCATTGCACAATGTATCTCACACATTATGCTTGCACATGCCACTGTTCCACGTATAATGCCACTGTCCACAACCTGCTATCAATGTATGCCTTTTAGAGAAGCAAGGTGTGTGACACATGCTGTAGTTAGCCTCCGCCTGTGTGTCTCAGGTAACCCATTGTCTGTCATGTTCACACATGCATGAATGTGTATACTTAACATATATATCTCAGTACTTCATGTACATGTATGCATGTGTATTACACAGCACAGACACAGCTATATAATTTACAGGCCACATACAGGTATCAGGTAGTAAACCAGTATGATGTGCATATATACTGACAGGTAAGATGTACATAGCTGTAAACATGTGTGTTTACAATAGGAGTCCATTACAACGTGTTCTGTACATGTAAGTGTATGAGCATGCACACTGTGGTCTTCTGTGCTTAGAATCAGAGTGCATCCCAAACAGCCCTGTGCTACTAAGTGTATGAGTGTGCCCACTGCTACCTTGTGTAATTTGAGTCAGTGCATCCAACAAGCCCTTTGTTACTGTGTATGAGCATGCCCAGTATAACCTTGTGTAGTTGTAGTCATAGTGCATCCCAAATAGCCCTGTGCTACTAAGTGTATGAGCATGCCCACTGTAACCCCATATAGTGATAGTAGTTGTCCATTCCACAGATGGGCATACTCCAGTTCAGGTTCCTGTTGTGCTACAACTATACCTCTCAGGCCTACCTGCAGATGATGTGTGTTGTTTGTGTATACAAGTTGTAATGGACATCTACTTTAAACCTCAGCAAATGAGCAAATTAGATTGATTTCTTAGACGTTAGAATTTCAATGAATAAAAGCAAAGGAATCGGCACCACTATATTCAGGAAACCAAACTGGAGGAACCATATGCTATACTACAGTAGCATGCATCCGAGACATGTTTTTCAGAATATTGTTGAAAATCAAGTGACCAGGATATCCAAGCTCTGTACTGACAATGATGATTTTCTGCAGGAACAAGACAAACTCTTACAGAATTTTGCTTCAAGAGGCTACAATGAAAAACAATTAGTCATGAGTAAAGGCAAAGCAATGTCCATTCGATACAACAAAGGGCAACCGCATTACTACTCAAACAGAAGCAGAGTGATGTGAAGAAAGGTGGGAACAGCAACAGTGTCAGATGC
>NC_056741.1:1067657539-1067662539 GCF_019279795.1 Protopterus annectens | reverse complement strand
CCCATTGGCATACCGACTGATGTCAGACACGTTCACATGCCCTAGCCCATAGAACCTCTGGATATCACCTGTGGTGCATGTAGTACCTGTGCATTACTGCAGTGTGGCAAACTAAGTAGTTAGGAAGTGTATTTGTGGGCCTGGCAAAGTGTGTCAATCTGAGTCCATTAGGGAGCGTGGTCGTGTTGAGAATGACATCCGTTCATGTGAACAGCCATGTGTGCTGCACCTAATGTATGTCTACTATATCTCTGTTGCAGATGTCGCTCACCAGCACACATATATGTTCTTACAGCACACCAACATGTCAGCTTTGTGGCACATGGAGTAACTGCATGCGCTTGTAATAGTAATGACTAGTCAGTTAGGGGTTTGAACCCCTGTAGTGGTAGGTGTGTGACAGACGATGCTTAGGTTTTAGTCTCCAAGCCCTTCTCTGATGTACTTTGCCTCTTTCTGTCCCTCCCATACACTGTCTGGTGGATGTGGAGTTGTACACCTGCTCAGCAGCAGCTTGTATTTTGTACATGATGGTCATGATCAGGTGATGGCCTCTGCACCTATTGCAGTCCTCATCTAGCTGATTGCATGTGGAACAGCTGTGATGATGTTTCCATAGCCAATCGCATGGAAACACAGTACAATATCTAGGAACATCATGTTGGTGTTTGCCCATGACTGTTGCTGTGAGTGGAACCTGGATCTCGTGTTTGGTAAATGGCATCACAGATGATATCTGGATGTTCCTCAAACAACATACACAGTGGAAAATAGCCTAAAGACAGGAGGGTGATGTGCCAGACATGACTACAGCATGTAAGTGTAGCTATACTTCATTGAGACTACTGTCAGTTTAACAAGTTGTGTGTGGTAATGGCTATTCTTCATGTTTTAAAACTGACAAGACAATGCTCTGTGTGTGAGGGAACCCCCATCCGTAGGGCCATCTGTGGACTGGTCAGTGTGTGGAACCATTTGTTTCCTGTGTTACTCACTGAACACACATCTGTGAACTGCAGGAGCATAGTGTGAGGACTGCAGTCAGTACATGGTAATAGTGATGAGAGTTACTGCCATCGCATCCCTGATTGGACATATGTCACATGAAACAGTGGTATGACAGTCACTGTCTGGGGTTCTCAGTGACATGCCAATAATGGGCCACTGTTCATAGCTGCTTCTACATTTTGTACATATGTCATGCAGTATATATGCATGTGTTGTGCTCCCTCTGCAAATGTATAACATCTGTTGTGTTGGGTTGATGGCCATAGCTATGCATGCTGTTATAAGTAATCCTGAATGCTGTTGACTATTACTAAGCCATATCTGTGTTAAAACTGCAACACCATGGGCTGTATGGGTTTGGAGGTCCTGGCAGAACCTCCTGTCCCACTTCAGCTGGCCATGGCACCAGGCACCAGCACATCTGGGACCCAGCCTTGGACTTCCACCTCTGTTGGCTCTGCACCACCTTCTGATGGAACCGCCACTTAGGATGGGGCTTGTCCCCCTTGGGAGCAGGTCCAGACAGGAACATGTCCTTTGTCGTACAGTCCTGGATGTGGTGTGTAGGGGGATCAATAAGGGGTTTTGAGGTCAGATATGCCAGCTCGAAGGCAGAGTGTCACATTTACAGGGTGAGCCTACCTCTCATAGACAGCCCCCAGCACTGCCACCTTTGCATCTGTTTTGGTGCAGTGGTGGCTGCCCATGGCTGGGGACCTCCGTCCCACTGTTTCCATCTGGGGGCTCATGGGCTTGTGACTGCCAAACACTTCTCCCCATCCAAGGTGTATCCTCCACATGTGTCATATACCAACCCTGTATGCTGTCTTGTCTGTCATCCTACCCTACCTATCCTCCACGAGCATACCTACTCCCCTTCCCCCACATCCCACTCTCACCCTACGGAAACAAAAGGCCAGTCAGTTCCTAGAACAATATTTGCCCCATACATAGCTGTCCATTTCACACACATGTCCACTGGACACATGTAACACTTTTAATATGCATCACAACATACTCCAGTTGTCCTCACCCCCTGTCTCTCAGGCACACGATCCTGGTATGCACATGACTCCTAAAGGTTCCAGGTACATGTGATGCAGATGACCCCCATTGTGCACACAACACTACCGCCCCTCTATGTTTACCTCATTTACCTTTTTCGTGATGGTGATGTCGCACACAGCACCTTGTAAGGCTACTGTTCTCACATAACGATTGGACAAGAACTGTTGTGCTAATGTAAATAAAATGCACAGAGTGATGTATTTGGCCAATGTACAAATGTTTGCATGTATTAATGACACATGTCTGTCTGAGGAAGTCTTGATATTACATAGGACAACACCACTACATAATACAGGCATTCCTGGTGTTCCCCTTTTCATTTCTTTGTAATGCTTTGTTGTCACATGGTATGTTCTTGATATATCTATATATATGTATGTATCTATATCTGGACATAAACACACACACATACATCTACATAATGGAATACATTTCCTATATTGTTAAATGTCTGCACTGGATGATATGTTTGTGATAACATCCGATGTCTGTATATCTGCCGTGGCTTAGTGGTAAATCACATTAGCTGTGTGTGCAGGGTCCTGATATCGAGCCTTACAGAGGCCGTTTATTTTGTTGCTGGGCAGAACAAGGCCATTGGATATGGGGTGATTAAGGCACATTAAAGCAGTTGTGAGCGGGTGTGCATGGGTTTATGCGGAGCTAAGCAATGCTAACCTCCGGTTACAGTTTCTTACACTCAGATTGCCACTACATTGCTTCACCAGTGTAATACTCACATACTGGCAGCCAAACAGGCTTTCACCCACTTGCTCCTGCACTTGCAAATGCACTGCATTTGGTGTTTGCATCTGACACTCACACCCTGGGTGGGAGTGAGGACTATGATATTACCTTGTGATGCCTATTACATTGGAGTAAATGCCTACAGTATCGGGAATGGCTGGCCATTAGGCAAAAGCATGCCGTTCAACTGAACGGAATCCGTGGCCTGTCCAGAGTTTGAGTCATATTATTGGTGTGTTCCTATTACAATCTGCACCTGTCTGGCTAATACATGGGAAATGACAATCTTCAATACAAACAAGTAATTGGGTTTTGGAGCCCACATCCTTCAGCCAAGTCATGCTACTGCATACCTAATATTCTATCATCTTTCTAAGGTTGTAAGTGGAATATGTACTTTCTGTCCCTATCAGACCTCTCAAATGATTGGGGACAAATATCAACTGAATTAGGGACACGTCATAACAACATCAGGGACACATTTAAATTATTAGTGCTATTAACCTGACACATTGACAGACTCAGAGCATATGAATTCATACACATTTTCTGAAGTAAATGATGTTTATAACTCTTAATTGTTGTCATTATTCATTACATGTAATTCACCACCTTTCCTCCAAAAGTCACTAGTTTTAGGAGGGGTTAAGTGGAACAGAGTTAGAATTTGAGTCGAAATCAGGGATGTCTCTGGAAATCAGGGACAGTTCAGAGGAATGGTCCCTATTTGTTCCCCCAATGGTTTATGCCCTGTCCGGTGGATTTGCTCTTAGGGGTTGAGAGGTATGGGCGTCAGCTATGCCTATTTCGGAATATTACTTACATCCCCAGGGCAGTCCTAATATGACTGTGCCAGCCAACACCTGCATGCTTAAGCCCATAATTGCTTACCCATAGTTCCCCCATCTGCCCCTCCTCTACAGCACTCATCCTTACTGTGGGTGCAGGTGGGGTTTAAACACACCACTACATACTGCCCACTTTTTGCATGTCAGGACACATGTCGTACGTTGTGTCGAACCATGGGTTATTAGGCTTGCACAATCTACTGGTCCCTGTACGTCTACAGCCTGGTTTGATGAATCATTACTGGGACTGACTCCAATGATCATTAATTTTTGGGTACCCACAAGGGACATCGATGTCTATGTTTCAAGATTAGAACTGGCAGGTTTCTCCCACTGGTAGTATCCTGCCGGTGGTCTGGGAAGCAGTGATGTGTTTACTTTTATTGTGTGTCTGTATGTCTCATCGGCCTAGCTGGGGGGGTGGGGGGGTTTCTGCTACGTGTTACACATTTGTTTATTGGACCCCTCACCCCCACATGCATGGCCTGAGAACATATGTAATTTGTAACTGCTGTATCATATCCTAGCTATATACATGTGTATATTTACAGTCACATATATATATGTGGGCATGTATGTGTATTCTGTCTCTGTATGTGTACATATGTACTACGGAGCGGGAGAGGCTTATCTCTCTGTCGCTATGGGTAGATATGCACACACATACCTCTACATATATACATCTACATCTGGTTATTCCATTCCTTGCCATATAGATTACACTTTGCTGCAGTGGGACTCATAGTGGGTGTGGCTGCTCGTTGGGCGATGCCTCTGCCCAATGAATACATTTGCTTACATCCCTGAGGCAATCCATATAGGCCCACATGAGCCAACACCTGCACACCTAGACCCATAAGTAGCTACCCATAGTTTCCCCACCCACACTTCCTTTACAGCACCCATCTTTACTCTGGGTCCCGGTCAGTTCTGAACATACCACTACACGCTGCCCACTCTCCACTTCATGGGTCCCATGTCATACAATTGTTTTGATCCATGGGTCATTAGGCTTTCCCACCTTTGTATTCCCTGTATGTATACACCCCAGCCAGAATAGTCGGGGTATCACCTTGTTTTGGTTTTGCCAATTTTTGGGGTGTCCCACAAAAGACACCACTGTCTGTGTTCCAAGATTAGATTTCACGGGTGCACTGTGCACCCCCCCCCAGTTTGTATCCTGCTTGCGGTCTGGGGAGCTGTGGACTATTTACATTGTTTGCGGGTCTGTGTGTATGTTTCCCGTGTCCGGCTGGGGGGGGTGGAAGGTCATGCTACATGTTTCATGTTTCTTGCTTGGGCCCCTCACTTTCATTGGCATAGCCTGTG
>NC_056741.1:1067187539-1067297539 GCF_019279795.1 Protopterus annectens | reverse complement strand
GTATACATTTGGCATCATAGGTGATGGAGTCACACACTCCTGTCTGGCCTGACACATAATGACTGCTGGTACAGGGGTGCCATGGACACATACTACCCACTAGATATTGACATACATCTGTACAGCATCCCACTGGTCTGTCTGACATACCTGACATTTAAGGGAGGCCCGGCAGCAGTTCATCTGGCAAGTATCTGCACATGATATCCCACTGGTTAAGTACACTATGCTGCTAGGCATGTAACAATGCACTGTGCAGGCTACAGGCAGACTGGCTCAACACTGGCCTACATCTTGTATGGGGGAATGCACATGTACATGCATATATAGCTGGCTCAACAGCCATGTCACAGCACAGGGTAAGATACACCTGTGTGACAGTGCATTACCACAACCATTGTGAACACAGCCGCGTATGGTAGGCTAGCATGATTTTACAGTATATGGACTAACTGTTCTACACCATCTTCCTATGTGTCAGTCACAGAATGCTCCTACATATACTGGGCTGCTACACAGTTTGGTCTGATGGCTGTCTGTCAGTCTGTGGTTTGGGACATGTCTGTGTATGGCCCTACAAATGTGTACGGTGAAATGGTACCATACAGTGGGGCAGCATGCAACATCTGATAGACGGGGAGCTAGGACAATGGCATCTACCACAGTCTGTAAACAGGGTAAAGTACATATTAACAATACACACACTGCCGACATTCACCATCACTACACAGACCTCAGTACTGTACAAACATCCACAGATTGTCCAGCTTATGTCATGAAATATAACCCCTACTGTACATAACATGCGTACCACTCTGATATATCACTGGCTTATTATCAGATATGATGAGTATTTATGGCATACAGCACATATGCACCACTTCATGCACGCCATATGTACAAATGTTGACAGTGGTGTGGCTGACAGCACATACACAGGGTCAGTATAGACATGTTGCTGTGATAACCTTGTATATTTTCCATTGTAATGGTGTTTGTTGCAACATATGTCCTATGAGGGATATGAAGTCAGTAACTGTCATGGCCTTCACCATCTGCAGACTGCAATCCTCACACTACTGTCTGTATTCCACAGAGGGATGCACTGTGGATAGCACATGAAACCATAGGCACAACACTGTCCAGTCTGCAGATATCCCTGCAGATGGGGATTCCTCATATACATGGAACTGACATGGCAGGTATTACTACATGTATGACAGGCATATCCAGACAAACAGTATTAAACCAACATTACTCCAAATGCAGTATAGCAGTACTTACAGTCTGTAGTCAGGTCAGGCACATCCCCCTCCTGTTTGTTGGCCTGTTTCCACAGTGTATGTTGTTGGAGGAGAATCCCCAATCCATCTGGGATGCCGTTTGCCAAATAACAGATCTAGTTCCTGCTCACAGTGACTGAAAAGGCCCAACACCACCATGAGGTTTCTATGTATTGGAATGTGTTTCCATGCAATTTGCTATGGGATTATTACCACAGCTGTTCCACATGCAATTAGCTAGGGGAGGGCTGCAATTCATGAAGAGACCATCAGCTGATCATGAGCATAACATAAAATACACATGCTGCTGCCTAAGCAAGGCAGGTGTGGGTCCCCACATCCACCAGAGAGGGAGTTAGGGAGGCAATCAGAGGCAACTACATGTCAGGGAGGGGTAGGAGTGTAAAACTGAAACATGATCATGACACACACCTACCAGCACAGGGTATCAAACCACCAACAGCTATGTAGTGCTATCGCAGCTTGATGCACTTATTGGATGCACCACATGGGTTACCTGATGTGAAGCACTCAGAACATATATGTGAAGGTGAGTGACATCTGCAACAGGGATACAGTAGATATACGGTAGGTGTCATACACATGCCTGTCTGCATGTATAGGTGCCCTCACAGGCACACTCACACAGGGATGCACACACATTGACACACTTGGCAGGGCCAGGAGTGCAACTCATCACTAGTGGGATTGCCACAAAAAAATCAATGAGCAGGTATCACATGTACCACACGTGTCATATGGAGGCCTTATGGGCAAAGGGCACGAGGAGATGTCATACATCAGACAGCATGCTTCAGTATGCCCTGGGGGGGTTGTAGTGAGTGTGGATGTGGACATACACACCATACAACACACACACATGAACACACAGGGTGCCAGTTCTGACATGCATGGGTGCATGTCTACACGGATGTGTGGTGGTCAACTGTGCCAGCAGGCTGTACAAGGGTAGATGATGGGTATACCTTGGCATCAGGCCACATGACAATGGCCTGCATTGTGGCTCAGGCCTGTAGTTACTGCATTTTCCACCACAGGTGGGTATTGTATCCCCCATCCAGTCACCTGGGTGACTATTGTGTGTAGCCAGTGCTGTACACCACGTCATGTATGTGTTCCTTAGTCCATGACATGGATGGTGTCTGGGATGTGCACACCTCCCACATGCATGTACAGTGACATGTGGAACTGTACCTGGGTTGTTTGGCCCCTGTTGTGAACACAGATTATCATCGGATGTGCCAGTCTTGCCCACCTGTGGCAGGAACTGGTACTAGGCAGCAGGTTTACCCTTCACCTACATTGATGGCATGCCAACAACATTCCCTGATGTCAGTGTCATCTGTCCATACAGGACATGATGTCAGGCATGGTATGTCCATTGTGAGTCACATGTGAAGGCACCAGAAGTGGTGCAGGTGTCCATTTGGGAACATGGTAGAGGTGCACTGTCTGCATGCACGTGCATATTGGACAGATGGGCATGGTGACATGCCCTCTGTAGCCCATTGCTATCACTGCTTAGCTACTATCAGTGGCCAATATGCAGTGTACTACCCACATATTGCATGCTGCCTAGGCATGTGTGTTCATATGACACATGGTTTGAGTGTGTCCTCTGGGTAATAGTGGGGTTGCTAACTTGGATTGTCTGGCCTTTATGTCACATGTATGGGTATGGCTTTGCACCCCATCCTCCCAGCTAATTTACATCTGTTATCCCTGTATGGTTGACATTGTGATATATGGTAGGGCCACCATAAAATAAAGTAGCAAAATCCCCTCCACAATGTCCACAGTTGACACACTCACCTCTACACAGGATACGGGTTACACACACACACAGACCTGTCATGTCTGGAAGTAGAACCCCTACCTAACTATTTTATTACACTACAGCACTACACAATTATACTATGTGCCATAGACATTACTGGAGTACAATTTCCCTACAGGTGTATTTCACAGTGATCGACATCAGCAGTATTACCAAAGAAAGGCATTTCCACTGTACTGCAAGTGACTAGCCTAAAATACACAGCCAGTGAGATGCACACAAAACATCCACAACTGATGTGAGTGGGTATAGAACCCCTGATTGAGGTCTATACCCCACTACAGCTTAAAGCTTTTATGGGAAGCACCACAGGGATTGCTAGAGATTTCCTGTGTGTATTTCACATTGAATGACATCAGCAGGATTGGCAATGTAGGCCACTTGAAATGTATTGCGAATGAGTAGCCTATGATGCATTGCTCCATACACAGACATTGCAACACACACAAAACATCCAGAACTGCCATGGGTGGAGATGGAACCCTACCACAGTCCTACACCACACTACAGCAGTATGCAGTTACAAGATGCGCTACGAAGATTACTGGGCTACAAGTTCCCCAGAGGTGTATTTCTAGGTGAGTGAAATCAGCAGACTTGACAAAGTCAAGTATGTGTATTGTACGGGGTGTGAGTGGCCTAAAAACATTTCTCCCTACCCAATCAGACACACACACATTCACACACCATCACACACATACACAGTTACCAGGTCTGGGGTTAGAACACCTACCTCACTACTTTATCACACTACAGCAGTACACAGTTACAAGGTGCGCTACGGAGATTACTGGGCTAGGATTTCCCCAGAGGTGTATTTCTAGGTGAGTGGCATCAGCAGCCTTGACAAAGTCAAGTATGTGTATTGTACGGGGTGTGAGTGGCCTAAAAACATTGCTCCCTACTCAGTCAAACACACACACACACACACACACACACACACACACACACACACACACACACACACACACACACACACACACGCACACACACACACACACACACATGCATGCATATTGACACACCATCACACACACACACACACACACACACACACACACACACACACACACACACACACACACACACACACACACACACACACACACACACACAGACACACACACACAGTTGCCAAGTCTGGGGTTAGGACTACTACCCAACTAGTTTATCAGTACAGCAGTACACAGTTATGGGATGCGCCATGGGGATTACTGAGATACAGCTCCTTTAAAGGTGTATTTCACATTAGATGACCTCAGCAGGCCTGTCATGATACTGCTATGGGGAGGGTTGTGTGTGACATGGGCCGGAACACATTCATGTTGGGGTTGACATGCCACATGCAGGCATAAACAGGGTCACATGCCACTGGTACATGTATACAGCTGCTAGGTGACATCTTGCTTGTACAGTCATGTTGCACAGCTGGCACGTGCAACATGACGTCTTGCTGACAGATACTAGTGACTAGCATCTGCAGTGAGTGACACCTGCACCTCATGTGTTTGGGGCCTTTTGGCTGTATGCTGGGTGGAACAGGCCCAGATGTCTTCTTGTCACGGTCACCCTCTTCAACACATCTATGTCCGTCTACCTTTGGCTTATTATAGTGTGTTGCCCTTACATATATGTCTGTATTCCTATCCACTGTATATGCAAGGCAGGAGTGGTGCATACTGACATGTGTCTGCACTGAAAACTGCAACTGCCAGATATGTCTGGTCCACTGTTGTTTCCTGACATGGCCTTCTTGTGTTTAAGTGTGTGAGCATGCCCAGTATGGGCTTTCAGTATGTTGTTGACTAACATTGCCTTCAGTCCTTTAAGAGTGTGAGCATGCCCAGTATGGCCATCTATACTGCATGTGTGGATCAAGTCCAGGTTGCCTTTGTCAGATGCACATAGTACTCTCCCCATACATGGTTGAGCACAGGTAGTGTCATGTTTGGCATCTCTTTTACTGTATGTGCGAGTCGGAGAGAGGTGTCATTCCCTGGGTCCCTACTGTGTCAGTGCATGTGCTATGCATTACCTCTTGGACAAGGCCAGGGCATACTGGGCACACTGGAGCAGGCTCAGGTTGTTACTCTTCTGAGTCACTCTGTGCCTGTGCAGGCCTTGGCACTGGTGGGGGGCTGTGTGGCCCTGATCCATGTTGTTCCTGCTGCAGCTGTTTCCGCAGGATCATATTGTGTAGCATGGCACATACAAGGACAATTTGGGTGCATGTAGTTGGTGAGGACTGCAAGGCTCTACCGGATGTATCCAGGCACTGAAACCATGACTTGAGCATCCCAAATACATGCTCTATTATGATTCGTGTTTGTGCGTGTGCGTCATTATGGAGTTCTTCTTCTGGTGTGTGTGCATTTCTCATGGGTGTCATCAGCCATGGCTCCAGTGCATTTCCAGCATGCCCCACTAGGTGACCATGTGGGATGTCCCCATTAGCAAATCTCTGGTACAGCTGCATCAGATGCCAGATGTGGGAGCCGTGGTAGCTTCCAGGGCAGCCAGCACACACATTCATTATTATGCCCTGGGCATCGCACACGATCTGGCAGTTGATGGAGGTGAAGCCCTTGTGGTTGATGTAGACCACACCCCGCTCACCTGGTGGTGCTTTAATGCATATGTGCGTGCAGTCCATTGCACCCACTACCTCAGGGTATTCTGCTATCTGGTGAAAGAGACACATATTGCTGGCCAACGCCTCACAGGTGATGGGGAAATATACATGCTCACCGACATATGCTGACATGGCATCCAGGAACTGGTGGAGTACCCTGGATGCTGATGCCTGTGAAATCACCATCATATCCCCAGTTGGCCTTTGGAAGGTACCTGTAGCTAGTATTCTTAGGCCTACACTTACCTTTGTATCCACTGGGATGGGCTCCCCTCTGTTAGTTCTGTGTGTGAGGCGTGGCCGGCACAGCTCAACAATTTGCTGTAGGAGGTCCCTGTCCCCCCTATAGCGCTCCACTATCTCCAGCTCATGTAGCCCTTGGAAGGTTACCCTGGGTCTGTAAACTCTTCTCCGTCTCCTCACTGTGGGTTGCTCAGCAACATTCACATCCTCACCACACTCAGCCTCTTGCACATGCTGGTTTATGATAGCAAAAGCAGCCCCTAACATTTTTTCTCTTGCTTTCGTTTTGTAAAATTTCCCACTCTGTATGCATCGGTGGTGCAGGGTTTTTGGGAAAAACAAGGGGGAAAGGTGTTTGCATAGTTTATAGTGGTGTGCTGGGCTGGGCTGGTCTGCTGTCTGTGTAATTAACTGGTTCTGATACATTTCACCTATCAGCTAAGCTAGTTCTCCTTGATTAACTTCCTACTGTTGTTTTCCCTCCCTATTGCCTCCCTGTTTAAGCCCGTGTGCATGCCACGCAAACAGAGTGCTCATATGTGCACAGAGATGCTTTTTCCTGGTTTAACTTCTTTTTTCTTCCTGTAGAACCTGGTGCATGGTCGAACACCTGCTTGCACTTTGTTAAGTGTGCTAAGCAGGTTTAGACACACCCCTAACTTAGCTGTTCTAAACTAGGAGCAATCTCGAGCCACAGGTCTCCAATCCATTTGCAGTATGCTTGACACCCCCCCCCCCCATGATGTCACCTGTATCCTAGTCTTGCACCCAGCTATTTGTACTCTTACACTCTTGGAACCTGCCTCACACCTTGGAAAAATCTGGGATTCACTAACCTTTCCCTCATTTGCATAGGATTGCCTACTAATGCATAGTTACATGTCCCACACTGAGCCTCCCCCTTAACAACCACTTCTCACTGGCCAAGTTGTCTTTTGCCTGCCATTGACTTGCATGGCAGAATACTGACTTTTGTTAGAATGGTCATTTTCAGTTTATTTTATTATTTTCCCCCCGATCCCGTTTGCGCTCTGCTGCCCTATGCTTAAACAGCCGAAATCGGCAGGAAAAAAAAATTAAGTTGTTTTATTAATTTTTTAAACAGTTTGCAATGTCAATGGCCTTCTACTTGGCCATTGGCATGCTTCCTCAATGATATGCAGCCTTTATTTGGAGCTGTCATAGCTCTGTTTTGGAATATGCAGAAATGTACTCGGTTAGTCACCAAGTACATTTCTGCAGATTGCAATTGTCTTGCATGGACTATTGCAAGCTTCCTGGATTGCAATATCACCTCATTTGCATGGATTTCTCCAGCAAATGAGGTGATTTGCATACCAGGGCTTAGTCTGTGCAAGATTAGTGCTGGAGCTCTCATGCATGCCCCTGCCGGCTGTTCCTGGATCGCAAGGCAGATATATTGCCTGTGCGAGCTACTGCCTCATCTTGCACTCCGTGCAGGCTTTTGAAAATCCGGGGGTATGACTGAAGTAGACTAGGTGATGGTCTTAGACAGAGGTTCAACCAGCAAATCTCAGGTTTCAAGACCAAGTGAATTCAATATATGTCCAGAATTATGGATTACTATGCAAACTACCCAGGTAAAGCCAAGATCTTTATACTCATCAATGGCCTAGATATTGAAATTCCTTTGAGATTAGACATCTTGTGAATCCATGATCTAAATCAATGAGAAGAATGGAAAACTTTTTCAGAAATGCTCCCAAGGTAGCCTGTAGGACAATATATCAGGAAAAACTAAAATGTTCCTTTTCCCAAAAACATGGTCAAAGGAATTAGGTGCTTCAGCCTCCATTCTTTTTATCTTCAAATAATGAACATTCCCTTGTAAAATGTTCCTGCCTAGGAAAGTATCCTAATTTGATCATTTTGTGCATCAGTGAGGGAAATAGCAAGGTTACTTTTTCATTAACTGGTAACCAGTCAATGTGTGTTAAGAGCTGGTAATGCAATGGAACATTGGTTGATCTGAAAGTAGAACAGATCTACAAATGTTGTTAATTTCTATCTGAATTTGTTATGTGTTTGTGCTAGAATGGAATGTTGCTAATGGAAGTCTATATTCATTTGCTGGAGATCAGTGTATTCCTAGATATGACAAGGAATGTACAGCAAAGTGGCTTAGTGGTTAAGGTCTTCAACTCCCATGCATAAGGTGCAAGGTTTGTTCCTGACCTCCAACCAATACCTGTTTAGAGTTTGCATGTTCTCTCTGTATCTACATGTCCGAAAAACATGCTGAGTATTTTCATCTCAAACTCACCAAGGACTGGAGCTGTGGGCAGCAGCACAGACTCTACTCTACATGCTGCCTTAGAAGGGGAAGAGCTCTACAGACCAACTGCTTTGAGCATCTAGTGTGGTGCACAGTATCCTCAAGATAGGAGAACATGGATCACAGACTGTGTACCGCGGCAGGCCTAGCCACTCAATGTTATAAAATATGGCTCTAGGTGATTTGGTCATGTTGACTAATGTTGCCAAAAATGGGCATGGTAGTTACTGGTGATAAGTGGGTGACCCGACCTACTCTGACCCACACCCACACCAGGGACCCTTGAAACACAGTGGGAGGGGTATATGTGCCCCTATTGGCCAGTGTGTACCTGCCAACTGGCTGGCCAGTGTCTAGTTGCCCAGCCTGGGATAGTTCTGTTGAGTGAGAGCTGGTTGTAAAACCAATTGACCTGCCAAACATGAACTGAGAATTGCTACGCTTAATGTAGGTTCACTGACAGGAAGTGGATGATATGGAGGAGGCTGGACATACTATGTATCCAAGAGATGAGATGGAAGGGCAGTGTAACAATGCCACTTGGCTTGGGATCCAGACTCTACTACTCAGGTGGGACAGGCTAGAAATGTTGTAGGAATTGTGGTGAGAGCGAGGCTTCAGAAGGCAGTGAGGGATATCATCAGAATTAATGGCAGACTCATGGCAATCAGACTCCAGTGTAATGATAGGGCAGTATTCATATTCTCAGCCTAAGACCCACAGCAGGGTTGTGATAGTGAGGAAAAGAGTGCATTCAGACAGCAGCTGCAGGACCTATTAGATAAATCAGGATAACATGAATTGGTGTTGATAATGGATGACTTAAATGCACATATCAGGACAGACAGAGCAGGATATGATGACTGCCCTGGTCCACATGGATGGGGCAACAGGAATAAAGAAGGAGAAGCCATTCTAGACTTCTGTCTGGCATGATAGTAGCCAACACATGGTTCAGAAAGAGAGACAGTTACAAGATCACATACAAGAGTAGCCAACATGCAACTTCATAGATTCATAGATTCATAGATTAGTACTAAGCTAACTGCCCTTGCAAGCCATTTAAGCCTAGCCAATTATCCCTTGTGAGACTCAAACCCTACACCTTGTATTTGTAAGGCAAACACCTTAACCATTAGGCCACCCTCCCAACCCTTGGGTAGACTTTCTCCTAGTAAGGCACTGGGGTCAAATCCATGATTACAAAATCATCCCCAGTGAAACAGTTGGCCTGCAGCATAAACCACTAGTTGCCACAATCAGCTGCAAGCAGTGGCCAGAGAAGGCTCTAAGGTCAACAGAGACCAGACTGAAGATCCAGAAGTTGACTGGAGAGAAAGTACAGCAGTTCAAGGAATTACTCAGGGCTCTAGCACCCCAAGAAGAGGAGGAAATAGGTGGAGTTGAAGAAGAGTGGCAAAGCCTAAAAACAGCATGTGTTAGAACTACAGAAAAGATATGTGGTTGAGCCAGGTATGGAAATAAGGCACATAAGGGAAGCTGGTGGTGGAATGCAGAAGTCGAGAGAGTCATCAAAAGAAAGAAGGAGTGCAAGAAGAAGTGGGACATATAAATCCAGGAAGCCATCAAAAGAAAGGAGTGCAGGAAGAAGTGGGACATAAAAATCCAGGAAGTCATCAAAAGAAAGAAGGAGTGCAGGAAGAAGTGGGACATAGAAAAGACTGACCAGGCTAGGAAGGACTTCTGGTTGGCTTACAAGGAAGCTAAGAAAGAAGTTACAATAGCAAAGAATGGGGCATCGGAGGCACTGTACCAACTTCTGGAAACTGATTCATTAAGGGGCACAAAGAAAC
Source organism: Protopterus annectens (assembly GCF_019279795.1). Classification (NCBI taxonomy): domain Eukaryota; kingdom Metazoa; phylum Chordata; order Ceratodontiformes; family Protopteridae; genus Protopterus; species Protopterus annectens. The sequence goes on along the minus strand of NC_056741.1, from coordinate 1,067,287,413 downwards.
TACATCAGGTTGCAAGGCAAAGACAAAAGATAAAGAAGATAGTTAGACACCTGCCAGCAACAACCTGTTCTCCAGCCCATAGACAGATGGAAGGAGTATTTCCAGCAGCTTCTGAATGAAGAAAACCCCACAGAAGCTGTACTGCCGCAGAAACAGCCTACAATGTGATAAGAAGAGGAGTCCACCTTAGAAGAAGTAAGAACAGCACTAAGTAAGATGAAGTCAGGGAATGCAACAGGCTCAGATGTAGTCACAGCAGATATGATAAAGATGCTTGGTGAGATAGGGGAGGAATGGCTCCTGAGGGTGCTAATAGCAGTGTGGAGGGAAAGGTACAGATTACTGGAAAATAAGCTGCCAGTGTATAAGAACAAAGGGGAGATTCACAACTGTGGGCAGTACAGAGGCATCAACCTACCACATTGCATGAAAGTACTGGAGAGGGTAGTAGAGAGAGTAGTAGAATGTAAGATGGGAAATGAGCAATTTGGATTCAGATCAGGATGCAGTACAATTGACCCAATGTTTGAACTGACACAGATACTTGAGTAGAAGCTAGAGATGACGAGAGAGTCCAACTGGGCATTCCTAGACTTCAGAAAGCATATGACAAGGTCCCAAGAAAGCTGATCTGGGCAGTACTGTGGTGGTTTGAAGTCCCAGAAACATTGGTAGAATTAGTGCAGGCTATGTACAAGGACCCAATGACTCAAGTACAAACAGTGTTCGGTCTCACAGAGGGGCTCCCAGTGGGAGTGGGTGTACACCAGTGTTCAGCTCAGAGCCCACTACTGATTATACTGGTGATGGACTACATTAGCAAACAGGTTGGAGGGGGCAGATCAACAAAGCTGCTGTATGCAGACGATATGCCAGTACAAGCAGACTCTGAGTTAGACCTTCAGCAAAGGATAAGATAATGGAATGCAAATCTGAAGGCACATGGGATGAAACTAAATACAGATAAGACAGTTATGGCAGCAAATGGGAGAAATCAGAAGAAGCTGAGAAATGAGATAGGAGGGAAAGTACTGGAACATTTAAACAGCTTCAAGTGTCTGTGGAGGGTGGCTGAGGAGAAGGGTAGTCGGAATAAGGAGGTCAAAGACAGAATCAGAGGGGCTGCAGCCAACTGGCATAAAGTATCAGGTGTAGTCTATGACAGATGAATGCCAAAGAAGCTGAAAGGTAAGGTGTATGACAGTGATGCGACCAGTACTGCTGTATGGTACAGAAACCTGGGCAGTAAAGGGAAGAAAAGGCAGAACAGTTGAAGAAGCTAGAGGTGATGGAAATGAAGTGCCTGAAAAGGTGGTAGGATGCACACTGTGGGACAAATGAAGAAATGAGGGCATAAGAGCAGAAGCCAAAATAGCTCCAATTGCAGAAAAGATCAAAGAGAACAGATTACGGTGGTTTGGGCACATGTGTAGAAAAGCAGAAACAATATGGTGAGGAAGATTTGGGACAGACAGGAAGAAGGTAAGAGGAAGTGAGGACATCCAGCAAAGAGGTGGATGGATTGTGTGAAAGAAGATCTGTGACAGTCAGTCATGAGTGTTGAAGAAGGCAGGAGTGTGGCACTGAATCAACAGAGTTGGTGATAGGTAACACGATACCCTGACCCCATGTAGAAAAATGGGAAAAAGGAGGCTGATGATGATATATATGGATATTATATGTTTCTTGGTTGACCAAACATAATCTCAAGCCTCATCTAATAATAAGTACTGTTTAATACATGAATATCAGAAAACAAAAAGCACAAGCTGTACCCCCCTGCCATACACACTCACTATATATATAGAACAAGACTGCACCAGTGAAGAAAGGGAAAATCCCTTGTTCTCTCCTGTATTGTGATCTTGTACACAGCAAAAAAAGCTGGCACTTGTGATTATTTGATTTACAGTCATAAATACAGACTTCAGATGAACATATGTATTTCATACACACACACACACACACACACACATATATATATATATATATATATATATATATATATATATATATATATATATATATATATATATATATATATAAGATAATAAGCATTATGGGAGTTATAATACTGTTAGCAGGTGTGAGCTCAGTATAAAACACATCAGACCATAAGATCAAAGTTTTGAAACTTTGAAATTTAAATAAAAAAAAAATAAAAACAAAACCTCTTTTCTTTTTATGTTTTTGCAGGGGCCAAGCCCTCCTGCACCCCCATATCCCCTGATAATTAAACATACCAACTCTGAGATCGCACTACAGCAAGGAAATTGGTAAGTATACCATTCCACGTTGTACAGTGATTGCCATTTAAACAGTTCAAAGTTTCAAAACTTTGATCTTATGGTCTCGGTTGTAAGAAAGTCAATGATTTGAAACTTTGAAATTTAGAAGTAGACAGATATATATATATATATATATATATATATATATATATATATATATATATATATATGGTTTACCTTGAGAACAACGAACATGAACATGTCAAATGTTCAGAACAGAGAGAAATAACTTTGCGGGATGAAGCGTCAGCTATTCTGAACATCAGCAGTTGACACGTCGAAATCCGATGCCACCCAGCCACATACTGGACCTGCACCCCCCCCCCCCCCTTGGGACCCATGGTAGCACTTGTTCCTGAGAACAGAGCAGTAGGGAATTCCAGTGCATTTCGGTGCTGTATGTGTTATGAAAGTAAGTTCGATACTATGTGTTCATGGGGATGTACTTTTTAGTGTTCGACAATTTGTTGGTCACTCATACATCGTGTGATTATTTATAGGTAAACCTATGTATATATATATATATATATATATATATATATATATATATATATATATATATATGTGGATTCACTTCAGAATCTTGAAATTCCAAAACATCGAATTTCATGTGATCAAGACAAAATGATCAATGTTTCGGAATATCAAAATTCCGAAACAAATAAAAAAAAAAAAAACAACAATTTAAATGTTTTTGCAGGGTGGCAAGCCCCCCTGCCCCCTTACACCCCAGCTACTTAAATATTCCAACTCTGAGATTGCACTACAGCGCGGAAAAGGGAAATCTCCCATTCCACACTGTATGCAGATCTCCGTTTACAATGTCGGGATTCTGAAAGTTCATGCATATGGTCTCGGCCATATGAAATTCGATCTTTCAGGATTTCGGCATTGTGAAGTGTTCCCATATATATATATATATATATATATATATATATATATATATATATATACTTATATAGTAAGATATATAGAAAGAGAGGTACATATATATATTTTCATTAGCTGGATCTACTTAAATTAGTTGAGTACTACATAAGCTGACATGCATAATGTCAAATCAAATTGACTGACCTTTTGCATGGCAACATACTACTATGTATGCAATGAGAATTAATCTTAGCACATAGAAAACTTAAAAAAGTAAAAAAAAAGCATATTTTGTTTCCAGGGAGCAAGCTCCCTTGTATCCCCTGCCAATTATATATTGCAACAATCAGACTGCACAATCCATGGGGAAAAGGGTATATTCCCCTACCAGGTGACTGTTGATCTGACACACCTGTTGACATTCTGCTTAGTTGACCAAACTGTGTCAACTATATATAATATATATATATATATATATATATATATATATATATATATATATATATATATATATATATATAAGCATGTATGCATATTTTTTTATTTACTCCAGATTAGTTAATTTAATTTTTCAAAATGTTCAATATTGCATAACAATTTTGTAGTGAATATTAACATTTTCATAAATTCACCTTCATCTTAATTTTTGAAGATTAGCATTTTTTTTCTTTCCCTGTTATCTTATACTATCTTGTGCAGCTGGCATTGTAGAGTATAAGGTTTCCTCAGAACTGATGCAGTTTAGGTTTGTAATATGCCCTGGGATTCAGACAGTCTTATACAGAAATCTTAGCTCACAGGATTTCCTCATCATGCTAAGCTTTTCCAATTTAGAGACCAAGATTCCCACCAGTGGGGGCTTCAACTTGGACTGTATACTCATAAACAAAGCTGCATGCTAATGCAGCAGTCAAAGGGAGTGCTTAAAGCTAATTAGCCATGTGCTCCCCCTGGAAATGTCTGCACTTCTTGACTTGTTCAATGGAGCAATTCATGAAATCTCTCAGCCAAGTAAAATTTTACCCTAGAAGGAAAAAGTTGAAATGTAAAAACATTGTGGTCACCCATTTATTCCTGTGGGAGTAATTGTGGTGTAGGTAAATTCAGTGAAGATGTGTGGTTTGGGGATGTGTCAGTGTTTGGATGCATTTGTGTGTCTGCATAAGAATGAATAAGGCAGCATAAATATGTATGCATCTGTTTGGTTGGTCACACTAGTGGAGTTAGGTAGGGAATTGTGTGTGTGTGTGTGTGTGTGTGTGTGTGTGTGTGTGTGTGTGTGTGTGTGTGTGTGTGTGTGTGTGTGTGTGTGTGTGTGTGTGCGCGGGTGTGTGCGCATTTATGTGTGTAAGTGTATGGCTGAGTGTTTCCATGAACATGACTGAGTATGAGGTGGCTTGTTTGTGAATGACTGGATGTGGGTGTGTGTATGCGTGTTTGTGTGAGCATGTATGTTTGCATGCGTGTGGGTGCTTAGATGTATGGGAATGTCTTTGCTAACACAAAGAATGTGCCACTAGGGAGAACACTAATATAGTCAGGTATATGTTTTTCTCCTCTGACCTTGTCATCCATCAGCCCCTCCTTTTTAAGCTATGAGACCACTCAATCCCCAATACTTTAAGTTAACCAAAAACTGCCAACTAAGGAGAGAGCCAGCCAAGGCAGTTATCATCAAGGTAGCCATAGAAGAGCTTTCTTGGTTTTGATGCTTCTGTTTACTTCTGTTTGTTGCTAAGACAGGGACCATCTTTGGTCAATGGCCTAAGGATACATGTTTCAGGACTTGAACGTAATTATCCCTAGTTGGTAAACTACTACTCTCACCCACACAGTCACAAAAGAATATTTCTAAAGGAAGCTATATATCCATTTTTATTTTAAGCCCTAATCGCCATCTAGTGACCAACATGGATACTTCTGTCACCACAAGAGCCTACTATGCCCTCCCTTTCATAGGCATGTTAGCATCCACATGCTTAGCACAGTTAACATAGCAAATGTAGTGGCACTAAGCCCATATCTCAATGAACTGCATGTGGCAGACAGAGCAGTCTGGAATCACCTTTCTCCCCTTCCAGGATGGGTGAGCCAGCATTACCCACTGACTCCCCTCTGCCCTTACATATATCCTTAAGCATCTGAGATGCTAGTCAGTTCAGGACATATGCTAATTAAGCCACGTGCTGTCTATCCTGCCAGAACCACCTCCAGGAAGGCATAAGGGAAGGGAGGTTGGCATAATGGTTAAGATATTTGCCTTACAGATACAAGGTGCAGGGTTTGATTCTTACATGGGTTAACTGGCTAGGCTTAAAATGGCCCACAAGGGCAGTTCGCCTATTACTAATTTATGACCCTATAAACACACTGAGCAATTCAAGAAATCACATGGAGATGCAGATCATCATGTCAATCTCCACAATGTAAAGACAGTAGGCTGTCCTGTTTGTCTTGCAAGGAAAAACAGTGATCTACCATTAGAAGACATTGTTGTTATAAAAAGAACACTCATTCATCAGGGCATAAATAAATAAGAATTTTAACTAAAAGGGCATGTTATTCCTCCTGATGGAATAACGCTACTGCTCCAAGACTCACTATGGAGATTATTTTTTTGCACTATCCAGTTTTAGCCATTTCTTTTATGGGAGATCACTGGCTCATTTCTCAGTACTGACTTACATTAAAAGCATTCACATTAGAGGTATAACAGTTAAGGCATTTAGCATATTGTTTTTACACGCATGCATCTATACATTTAATATGTCAATAAAACTATTAGCTATGCAGTGAACAGAAATAAGTTTGATATGCTTTTTTTTATTTACAGAAACGCATACAAACTCATATACTGGTTAGTTTTAATAACAGCCCACACTGTCACACATACAAGGAAACAAATTTATAAAGTGAATTTTTTTCAGTGACAAATGTGATTAAACATTTCTTCTCTGATAAACTGCAAAAAATATTATTTATTTGTATTATTTATCTCACTGCATTAAGAGGCAGAGAATCACATGTAGTTATTTGGAGAGATTTTGTTTTGCAGCCCTCTTTGACCTTCACGGTATAAAGATTTGAATGCCAGTAACCTATCACTGCAGATGCTACTTGCTGGCACAATGTCAGACTACTTCACGTCATTAATATTGTCTTCACTACTACCAAATTCCATGAATAATATCTGGTGTGCATGCGCTTTCTTTTGCCAGAATAATATCTGGTGAGCATATGTTTTCCATTTGCCAGAATAATCACTGGTCTCTTATTTCTCTTATTTGTTTGAGCTTTGAGTGGAAAAAAATTCTAATTTTTGCATGTGAATATTTTTTCCTTTACAAAATATATATGTTCATAGGTCATTCTTCCTGAATCAGAAGATCTTTCCATGTTGTCCTTTTCCCACTGGACTCTTCTCCTTATGTCTTTATTTGCTCTCTCTCTGGGGATGACTATATCAGGGATTTTGCTTCTAACGCTTAATTAAATAGCAGACCACCTGGCACAGATCCAGCTGTAGGGTGAGAGGGTGTGGTGTAGTGCTTTAGTATAACTGTTGATTCTAACCCACATTCTTAGACTTCGCAATCCATACTGCATTCCAAATACTCTTTATAGAGTATTCCACTATTCCATAGGCTTTGGTCCAATGTGGACTCACCCATTTGTCTGTATTCCTCTTTGCTCATAGAATTCTCTAAGTAGGTGGCCATTAATGGTGAAATACCATCACTTCCTTTATATCTGTGTTATCCCAAAAACTACAGAAATTTCAGCAGCAGCCAATGTTACTTCATGTGATTATATGGGAAATATAGGTTATATCACCAAGAATCTTTAGCCCTCATCAACAAAAACAAAGATATGACCCTTTTCATAAATTGGTTCATAGAGGACAGTATGCAAATCACTGGGGGACAGATACATTAGAGGACTAAAGCTCTGAGTTGTTAATGAGCTGCTTCTTGTGCCAAGGGTACAGAGTTTGAATCTTTCCACCTTCATTCGCTTACTGTATGATCCTTAGCAAGTTACTTAACCAGACACTGTTTTAGGGCAATTGGGAATTTGGACTAGGCTACAATTGTCTTATAGACTGCATGCCTATTATCTACCTGTGAACATATTCCACAGCCCATCTGGGATTTCAAACATTTGCATGAGAACTGCTATATTCTATTACATATATGGCACAACAAATGGTATTTTAAATGTTTTTCTTTTATGTCATCCTTACTGGAAAATGCATCTAAGCATTTCCTTTGCTTTCATTTCTGATACATTTACTTTATTTATAATCTTAATATACTTTTTTCTGACTGTTAATATGTAATTTTAACCTACGACCTTTATAGAAACATTTTATACACCTTGAAACTTTTATTTCTGTTCTACATGTCCCAGCCCTTTCAGTAATTAACATCTAGATTCTTGCTCTTCATTTTGTGATCAGTGCCATTACTGCAATCCCAATGAAGATTTTATAAAGCAGTGCCTCCTTCAGATACAATATCAGTATCTCACAAGCATAATTTGCTGAGCTCATCACATTTGGTAGTCATGTTCCCACAGTCATTATCTACTCTAGTAAGTCTTTTTCATTTTTCCACTAAAATCACAGAATGTCTTAGCAACCAATCAGCAATAGTGTCTTTTCCCTGTCCATATAGCACCATAAATTGCTTTGGCTGATATAATGTCATCTTTAAGTTCTGATGGTAGGCTTTGACTTTAGTGGTCTCTCATTATTGCAAAATCTTTTTTTAAAAATATGTATGAAAATATTCCGATGTTCAAGTAATCAATAAAGTATCCTCCTTGCTTTGGTTATATCTCTTTTCAGCATCACAAAAAGACCTCCTGTCATGTATGGTGACTCTGGCTTTTATCTTGTACTTGGCTTTATCTTGCACCGAGTATTTTAAAGCTTACATGTTCCTGTACCTCTCTTTGTACCAAAATAAGACATTGTAGTGCCTTTATCGCCATTCTTTCCTTTAATGCTGATGAACGCCTTTAGTATGACAATGCTACATCACTTCTATACATGTAATACAGAAGAAAAATTAAGAAATACCATTTCTGATCCACTAACAGAAAATGCAAAGACACTGGAACACAGACATGATATGATATCATTTATTGGACCAACATTAGTTTTGCAACTACTGAGCCGTTTTAGCTGGTATGAGCCTTTCATCGGGAGTTATAACTCATGCCAGCTCAAAAGCTTGAGTTCTTGCAAAACCTATATTAGTGCAATAGAAGTTATTATATTGTCTGCGTTCCATTGTACACTGCCAGGCTTGAGTTGCTTTGCTGTTTGCATCAGGAAAAGAAAGCCAGCATATTTTCTCTCTCTCTCTCTCTCTCTCTCTTTGTCTTTGAGGATACTGGAGAAGTATCTTTGGTGATATATTTACTACATATTTTACATACAATACAACTGTTACGTTTGCTTTACATGTATCTGACTAGTTTTACCAATACTTTCTCAAGTCACATTATATATAGCAAGGTAAGAAAAAATTAAAAGAATAAATTATAAAGTCTAGAGTGATTTATTCTTTCTTACTTAATATAACCTGTTTTGATGTCAGACAACTTTGGGATAGATTCATAAACTTCTATTGATGAGAAAGTCATTTAATCATGAGTCAAGTATGAGTGTAATTTTCCATATGATGGTGTTTGTGTGGGAAAGATCCTGCAACTATGCATACCACAACAAAAGTGCGCATTGCTTACTGCACTGCATTTCATACAGTTCCCATGTCAGTTGTTTCATGTACCAACCATGCTGATGTTACACAATACAGCCTATTGTAACATGATAATGCATGCTAGTAAGGTGAATTATGGAAGTTCTGCTTGAGGAGTGCTGGAACTGCAGCTGTAGAGCTCCAGATGGCCTTTGCTGTGCAGCTGAGGAAGTGTAATCTGAAGGCAAAGTGTTTCTCACAAGACTGGTGGTTTTATTCCCATAGATCCTGTTTTACATATTGACAGTGGGTTATAGTACCACAAAATACATTCTCCATCATATAGAATGTAGGTTAACGAGTTGTCATAATTTTAAGAGATGGAAACATATGAAGATAATGCATGTTCTGTGTGCAATAGACACTAATGCGGGCAGTATGGGTCACACCATACAAAATATAGCACAAAGCCTTATCAAGCAGAGCCATGGAAATTGTGAATTCACGTCCATTTCCATGGTTCTACTCATGCTGTTATGAGTTTGAGATCTGTGTGTGCTGCTATTGCCAATGAAGAACAGGTATACACAACAAATGATTTGGATTGCCACCATTATGATCCACATGTGACAATTAGACTTCTACAGCACATTCCCTTAGCAGAAGTTCCAGACTTGCATTCTCCACATTCGATGCCTGCTAATTTTAGTTACAAGGAATCCTCTGTACTTACATCAACCTGAATATAATGCATTGTTGTGATCAGGCTTCTGCAATAAGATATGCATGCACATTGTACAAACACTAATACATTAGGAATCCAAGGCAAGGGCATGTATTTCCTTGCAGTGTGGTATATACCCATATATGTGCATATTACTGATCATGAATAATTCTCTCTGCAAGTTATCTACCATATAACGGATGAACCATTTGCTCATATCCTTCCTTATGTGCTATTTCCTGGTGCCCAGTATACAACACTAATTGAAATGCACATTTACACATTTAGTCTATGCAGAAAAGGTCATCCTGCCATCTTAGTGGTGCACATAATTTTGATAACTGCAAAAACATAGTATGTCATAGGTGCTGTTACATAAACACACACACACACACACACACACACACACACACACACACACACACACACACACACACACACTATACATCATTTCATTAAAGGCAGTTTTGACTGAACCACAAGTGGTCAAAAAAAAGACACATCAATAATGTTATGCTAATTCATGGACTAGTAAGAGGTATGCTGGTGTGTGTGTGTGTGTGTGTGTGTGTGTGTGTGTGTGTGTGTGTGTGTGTGTGTGTGTGTGTGTGTGTGTGTGTGTGTGTGTGTGTGTGTGTATGTGTGTGTGTGTGTGTGTGTGTGTCTGTCTGTCTGTCTGAATGTGTGCAAGTGTGTGGGAGAGTGAATGGTTGGAGTCTGTGCCAAGCAATGTGATGCATGGGCTGCCATGGTGATTGTAGGAAAGTATTCATATGCACTGACATTTATGGATAATTCAGACATATGCAAATTAGCCAATAATAAGGTCTTTCCTCATTGTCTTGAACATGTTTCTGAATTACAATTTCCTGCATTGTGGAAACAGTCCCTTTTGGCTGCAGCTCTTATACCTAACATTGGGGCTCTTTCTGCATCCCTTGTGAAAAAGAGAGTTTAAGAGCCATGTCAACACAACAGGAGAGATTAAAAGGATATCTTTACAACTAGTAAGTCAACATACTGCTTGGGATGTCTGGTTGGGCTATAGTAAAATTTTCTTGCAATTAGAAGTACGTTGATGACTTTGTTATGGGATGTCTAACTGGGCTATAATATAATTTTTTTGACATTAGCAGTACAGCAATGAATTTGATGTAATACGTTTTTGTTATAGTGCAACATGAGAAGCCCTTATGCTTTTTTTGTTACAGTGTGAGATGAGAAATAATTTAAAGTTTAGCAAAATACTGATTAATCTGCTATATTTCCATGGAAATGGGTTAGTTTGTTAACACTGAAGGTATTACAAAAATATAAAATAGCTTAGTTACATATCTGAATGTAATCAGTAGAATTGTATGATAAACGTGGAGTTGTTCACTAGTTTATATACACATTCACATATATGTGACTTGTGATTGTTGCACTAGTATCAGTATTTTAAAATCTGATTGTACGATAGTGATCTTTGCATTGGGTGAGGATGTGCATTTTCTACACTATTAGGCATTGTTGAATTGAACTTTTTAAATCTTTTAGGAATTGTAAAAGTTTGCACAGAAATTGTTGTAATTACTTAGTTCATGAATATTTGCAGATGATTCCAGTCTGCAGTAGTTAATTTGGAGAAATGTTTTTCTTCAGTAGGTTGGAGGAAGGAAAGACTAATAGCAGCCTCCTTTTGAGATTATAGTAAGTACATGGATGTTCTTAGTGGTAGTTTATTTTTCAGATTAGGGATTAATTGTTACATATAAACTGTGAGTATAGGCTGAGTGCAGTCACATGGATGTGGTTGTAATGGGGAGCCTTAGGGTTGTACAGAGATATAAGCTTGGATGTGTGCTATACTGCTGATTGCTGATGGCTGCTGTGTGTGTTTTGGGAGAAGTATAGAATTATGATGGGGAAGATATATTCTAGGTGAGGTATATTTAGATCTCTCAACCTCTGTGTGCAAGACATCTGGACAAAGTAAAACAATATGGGGTGACAAAGGCCTAAAATCATGGACAGATTTTAAATATTACTTTTATTAACTTAAAAAGATTGCAAGAATACCATGTTTTATATTAGCAAGCATTTTCTAAAGAATATGAGGTCTGAAATTCAAACATATGTCATTATTTAGTGACGTCAATCTTCAGTGATGTACCAGAAAACCACAAATTTTATGAGGAACATATCAAAAATATCAGGCAAAAATCTGGCCATTCTGTGCATTTTGAACAACTGAGAGGTATTTTTGCAAGGGCAGTTCCGAGGAGTAAAATGGTTAGAGACTGAATATACAGCTCTTATTTGTGAACTTATTTTGTCTGTGATAGGTTTACTGGGTGACTTGAAGGTTAGGACAGAATATAGGGAAGTGCTAAATATTTATAGTAGTTTGATTGTTAAGTTGCATAGAGCTGTAATGGGTAAGGTATGCTTTTGCTCAGTTTTTGATATTTCTTAGGCACCAGTGTGGTAGTTTTTGAGAGATAAATGTTGAGCTGCTTTTTTTTCACAATCAGTGAGATAGCTAGGTGAAATTGTTTTGTAGTACAGACGTTGCCCTTTCGATTCTCAGTTAGAGCGTCTTCTGTGTGGCGACATGCGTGAATGGGCGTTCCTTCATTGAAGGTTGTGCATTAGGCCCGGCAAGCCAGCACATAAAACTCTACTGCCAATCATTAGTGGACCGGAGTTCCGCTGTGGCGACTCCTAACCGGGAAAAGCCGAAAGACACAATGTATATGTGCTAGCAGTCTTACTCAAGTCATGAAAGGAAATGTCATTGGCATAAAGTGTTTTGTTTGAGGAGGGACTGAAGGTTATTAAATCATTAACTAAAACTAAGAAAAGAATTGGGACAAGCACTGACTTATGAGGTATGCCTAGATTAAAGGCATCTTCTTCATTACTTCAGCAGCTAGTTGCATGTTAAATGTTCTTTTTAGTTGTTTTGCAATCATGCTGTGTTTATTTGCCTAAGACACAAAGTTCAGTTATTAAAAGGGCGTAGTTTACACTTTCAAATTCATTGACTGAGACAATAAAAATACCATCACAAACTTCCTGTTTATCTGTTGAAATATAGATCTTATCTGTTACAGTGTAAATAGCTAGCCACTTTGAAAATCATATAGCAGCCCATATTTGTTGAGCTAACCTATAATTTGGTAACAGATTGTTCTTCCGAATTATTTTGTGATAGGCATAATACTAAGATGAGTCTTTAATCAAGACTCTGAGCGATGGAAGTTTTTTCTGAATGGGAATAATGAATGAGTGGTTCAATTGCTATGGGACCATGCAGGGGGTTAGTGATACATTAAAAATGTGTGCAAGAGGATTGGAAAGGGGATGAACTGATAATTTAAGGAATGTTGAATGAATGCTTAAAAGGTTAAGATTTAGTTTAGTGTAGTTTTTCCAAGATTTCACTTTGTGGTGATATTTTCAGGAAATATTATATGTGTCATTATTATCAAAGTATACTATGTGTCTGATTTCATTCCTGAATTGTTTGGGTTATAGGAAAATGTGGTGTGTTTACTACAAAGGCAGGTGGCTTTATCTTCTTTGATGCTAGCTTGTAATTTCTGCTTTTTATAAGATTAAAAAATGTGTGTTGGTGGTCAGTGTTGTTTGCTCTTTTCCATATTTTTATTGTCTGATTTATACTCATTTATATAGATATAGGTTTAGATATACCTACACACACACACACACACACACACACACACACACACACACACACACACACACACACACACACATGTAAACATGTTACTGACAAGGTAATTCATAGTTATTGTTGCCCACATTGATTGCTTGATCTGTAGGATGGCACTTAGGATTTGCAAATGCCAGTTTTGCTATAAACTTTTCCCTAAGTGACACCTTTTCCATGATTTATCTATATTGTGCAATAGCTGTTTTATTTCTGGTGCTTACCATGGTGCAATCTTTGAATTGACTCTTTTTCTCTGTTGTGCCTGCCTAGAATCTGGAACAGTATTAATTATGTAACCTACAGGTAGACACCCTAAAAACAAAGATGACAGGAAGAGTAAAAATATGTGCTGATGTGGGTTATCCTACTGGTGTACCAGTTAAACTCTTGAGCTTCGACTGCCCAAGTTTCAACTGACTATCCAAGTTCTTTCATAGGAAATCATTGCTAGTGAGTTGTGCTGGAAGTGAATCCCTTTTGGAGGGAATTTTCTCCCTTCTTTGAGTTGGTGTTACCATGGATTTGGCACATCTAAGTTTGGGGGGACTTGCCTCTCACATTGATTTTGCAGTGGGATTGCTTTCCTGGCAAAAATACTTTAAAAAGTATTTTTCAGCAAGATGCTTTCAGAGATTGCAGTTCAGGACTCCAGTCCTCCATGCATTTACTTTCATCCAGCCATAGTGTGACAAATAAATCCAAACAGAGAAACAGACACATCTAAATTCAATACTAAAAGGCATCATTGATGAACTTAGTGGAACAAGGGTGCTGTGAAAGGTACTTTCAAAGAACTCAGTGGAGCAAAGGTACTGAGTAAGTCTGAGTTGAGGCCAGGCTACCATTAATTTAAATTACATCCATATAGCAATACCATTTCAAACTTTTCCAGTCATATACAGTTCTTGAGGTCAGAGAAGTAATTATGGTAGGGCAACGCATGTGGCTGCCTGGGACATAGATAGAGGCCATGACTGGCAGGTTCCAGTGTTGCAGGAATGTGGTACCAGCATTGATTTAATAAACCATAAAGATATCAATAGCTGAAGTACTCGTGTGGTGATTTAACTATAGCAAGCTCTGCCACAGATTCAGAGGCGTCTTTGTGTGTGTGTGTGTGTGTGTGTGTGTGTGTGTGTGTGTGTGTGTGTGTGTGTGTGTGTGTGTGTGTGTGTGTGTGTGTGTGTGTGTGTGTGTGTGTGTGTGCATGTGTGTGTGTGTGTGTGTGTGTGTGTGTGTGTGTGTGTGTGTGTGCGTGTGTGCGTGTGTGTGTGTGTGTGTGTGTGTGTGTGTGTGTGTGTGTGTGTGTGTGTGTGTGTGTGTGTGTGTTTTCAATTTTTCCCCTTAACTGGATGTTAACTTGAAGTTGAGGGGTGTCATTTTGGGGAAATGCACATGCTAACAGATGACCTAGCTATGGTTTTGCATTAGGTACAAGAAACAGATCTTCCTTGTGAGCTCTGAAACAGAAATATTTTATCTCATAATGCTGCAAGTCACACAAAGAATTAAAGCTTTAAGAATCTGTAGTGGCCGTTTAATTATTTATAGCAGAATACAAAACTGTACACGATGAACAGGCTAACCTTAAGCAGAAAAATGTCAGCCTGTAGAAAGTGATTTATACAGTTTTATTATTTAGACAACAGAATATCACCAGTACAAAATAAAAGTAATATAAGACAAGTCATTTCCAACAGCACCAAAAAAGCAAGAAGCCTGGCATATATGGCAAACTTAGCTCAATATTTATTAGAACTAAGAGAGCTAATGAAAAAGAATGCACCATGTCAAATGTAGGATAGACAGCAGAAAAGGAGTGAAGCATGGATTCTGCTCAAAGGCAAGGATGTCATACTTTTACTTAAAGTGTAAGGCTTTGGTAAAGATCAGTGAAGGTGCAGTAGACCTAATGGCATTCCTAGCTCCATTGCAGAATGAGGAACAAAAGGTAATATTCTTGCACTAGTAGTTCATTATTAGATATGAAAAGGAGCTACTCCTGAATAGCTAAGGAAACCCTACATATCGAAAGGGCCTTTGTACCTATCATTGCACTAGTCTTTTTCACGAACCATCAAAACCCCCCTTAGAAGAGAAAGATGATCATGGAGCTAACAGTGCAAACAGTTTAAAGTTCAGTATAAGATGAGAAAGGAGACATTGGAGACAGCATATCAAAGCACCTCATAGTCACATCAGAGAAGCAAAAGGGTTTTCCAAAGTAATAGAGGACAATGATAGCTGAATATTGACTCCAAAACCCCTGCACCTAAATATGTAGGAGCAGAAAAAATAAAAGCTGCAGTGCCCTGCGTGTGAAATAATTCTGCATGATCATTGCATGTTATAAGAAAAAAAAAACATGATGACTCAAATGCTGAAACTGTAGATGGAAAAGGGAACTGAAAAAGCAAAATAACTGTGTCATCTAGAGATGAGTGCTTATTCAAAGACTCATTATTCTAAAATGACTGATTAAAAGTCGTATAAACATTACGGATCACACTTAGTTGCAGTAAAAATTAAACCAATGGTTAAGGAAATTAAGTGGTTCCTAAACATAGCTAATACCGCAGAAAAAAATTAGAAGATTGTTTACTCTGTTAATCTAACAGTGTGCAAAACAAGAGGTGCCTATCTAGAAATCTCATTTACCAAAAACAATGTAAATGAATGTTTGATAAGACTTCTTAATGTAAATATATGGCAATGAGTGTTTGTTAGTACTCATCGAAAAGTATTCTACATTCAAGCAGTCACAGCAGTCACTGCTGTAATCATAGTCTAGGACAGGACTATAATGCTCAGATTACCAGTAACTGTCAAATTTGATAATAATTATCACTTTAATAATCATAATAAGTATCATAGTTCAAACAACTATGTAAAGGACGAGGAATATTGTATAGGATGTCAATTATTTTATGGCCAGTGGAAAATGGCAAGGTAAGGAGACTAATGGCTACAACAAGATTACAAATGCAGAAGGGTAACTTCATGTTGAGACTGCACATAAATCCATGAATATAGTAAGAAAAGGCCAGCAAGATTATTTTTTAAAAAAATTATTTGCATCTGTGACTAAGCCAATGGACATAGTAGCCAGTTCATTTCTGAAACGTGGTTAGCTGCTCAGCCAAAAGACTGAGTAATAATTTGTCTAGTATGGTTATACAATTGTAAGTAGCTCTGACTGTGTTATACTTTGTCTAGAAAGCTACAAAATGCCTGTGCATTGCAAATATCATGCCTGCTTAAAAATAACATTATTTGTCGTATTGTTGCAAATGTGAGGCAAAGGAAAAATTCATGAAAGAGACTATATATGACTGTGCATGTATGGGTGTGTGTGTGTGTGTGTGTGTGTGTGTGTGTGTGTGTGTGTGTATATACTAAGTTTATAATTGTAAATTTTCAGAAAAAATATTTGCAACTCATAATTGTCATCTATTTTGCTAATTTTTACATGGGGTCAGGGTATCACATCAAATGTTGCCACCTCTCTTAATTCAGAGCACTCTTCTGCCTTGTTGAGTAATGCCCAACTGTTGCAGGTTTTCTCTCACATAATCTGTCCACCTCTTGGCTGGATGTACTTGTCTCTTCTCGCTTTCTTACTGCCGTTCTCAAACTGCTTTACCCAGTCATTTTCTACATTCCTTCACATGTAACCAAACCACTGCAATCTGTATTCTTGACTTTCTCTGCAGCTGGGGGGTGGGAGTACTTTAACTTCAGCCCTGATGTCTTCATTTCTTGCTCACTCCCAATGTGTCCATCCTACTACTCATCTCATGGACTTCATCTCCAACACTTCGAGTTTCCTTAGGTGTCCTGGCATCACCGCTCAGGTTTCTGTGCCATTCAGAAGCACTGAGCACACAAATGCTTTACACACCTTACTTTTCAGCCTCTTTGTCATTCTTCTCTCATACACTATCCCTGACACTGTGACAGCTGGGTACATCTACACTTATTCCAGCTTTCAGTTCCACACTCAAATGTCCATCCTTTTCATTCTCACTTGCCAGATGCTTGAAGCTGTTAACCTTTTCCACTTTTGTCCTTCTATCTTGATTTGTATCTTCTCATTTCCCTTATTTTCTGCCATTACTGAAGTCGAGTTTGTGTGGAACTTCATCTCATGTGCCTGGAGTTTTGTATTACAGCCCCTATTATTTGCTGAAGCTCCTGCTCTGAGTCTGTTTCTATTGCCCCATCATTAGCCTACAGTGGCTTTGTTGATCTGTCCCCTCTGACTTGTTTGCTGATATAGCCATCATAATTATGAAGAGAAGTGTGCTCAGACAAGGACCTTGATGTACACCCAATCCCAAAGGAAAATCTCGTGTGATTCCAAAGCACTTCATTCTTGCTCATGGACTATTGTACATAACCTGCACTAATTCTACTACTCTTTCCAGGACAATAAACCACTGAAGAACCTATCTTTGGAGCTTGTCACATGCTTTCTCCTTGTCTGGTAATGTCCAGTTTCTTCTCCTCTATCTGATAATCTCAGTGCAAGTATTGTATCAGTTGTACTGTATCCTAGACTTAATCCAAAATATCTCCCCCTGTTTGTCTTACTTTCTACTGATCTGAATTTTGTTTATCAATCACCCTGTCCAGTACAGCCATGCTATGTAACATGAATTTGATACCACTGTACTGCTAGCAGAAGTTAATATCCTTTTGCTCTTGACCCTGGAACTAGAATGTTTATTCTCCATTCACCTTGAATATGCATCTCTCTCTCTCTCTCTCACTCTCTCTTTCCCTATCATGATAAGTGCACTCAGATGCTATTACTCCCCTAGTGCACCCAACTTCTTGATTATATCTGCTGTGACTCCATCTGATCCTGTGACGTTCCCCATCTTTATTTTCCTTAGTGCACTTTATACTTCTCCCAGAATGCATTGTCCTCCTTTATTCATCACAGGCTGAGCATGCAGCAGTACAGCTTCTATGGGAGTTTATTCAGTTGGAAGCTTCTCGAAGCAGTTCTTCTATCGGTCCTTACTGCCTTCTGGACTTGTGAGCAGATTATTGTTGGTATTTCTTATGAATGGCATCTGCTGACTATCCTCTTCATTTTTCTGTCACTGTCACTGTCTTGAAACCTAATGGAACGTGCTTGTGCTGAGTTGCTTTCAAGAAAAGGTAGAGGTTCTCTGATGCCTTTTTCTTTGCCACTGCAACTGCTCTTTTAGCCTCTTTGTTAACAATCCATAATTTTTCCGTAGATTGGTGTATTTTTTGTATCTCCTACTGTTCTTATAATCCTAATTTTTTGATAACTTTCTGAAGTTCTGCATTCCACCACTAACTTTTTTATGTACCTTAATTCCATATCTGATTTGATTATAGGTCTGTTCTGACATCTTTACAAATGCTGCTTTGAGAAGTTTCTATTCTTCTTCTTCATGTTCTGCTCCACTAAAATCCTTGTCTTCCTAATGTGCTGCGGCCATTTGTATTTTCTGGAACTTCTGTGCTTTTGCTCTGGTCAGTTTCCAGGTCTTCAGCTTTCTGTGTTTTGATCTTAGAGCCTTCTGTAGCCATTGTTTTCATCTGATTGTGGCCACCAGTGGTTTATGATGTAAGCCATCCATTTCACAAGGGATGATGTTGTAATCTCTGGTCTATTTCAATACCCTTTTGGAGATCCTGTACATGCATACCCCCCAAACAGTTCACGCAGATGTGAGCATGGCATAGGTCTCACTTGCACAACTGACATGTCAAATGGATGTGATGTATTCAAATGATGCTTGTGAAGATTTGACATTGACATCATACATATAATTTACCCTTTTCCTCAATTTAATGCAATCTTGGAGTTGGTATATTTAATTTGCAGAGGGTGGGGGTGGGGTGCAGGGGGCT
Organism: Protopterus annectens; assembly: GCF_019279795.1. Taxonomy (NCBI): domain Eukaryota; kingdom Metazoa; phylum Chordata; order Ceratodontiformes; family Protopteridae; genus Protopterus; species Protopterus annectens. Next base: position 1,067,268,207 of record NC_056741.1, on the reverse strand, counting down.
AAAAATGCAAAAAACAAAATACATTAAGTAATTGTAGTGCCCCCCTTGAGCTAAGTGCTGAATACCTGATGAATATTTATGTGGCCAGTAAACACATCAACATGAATATTCAGGGTTTAGGCAGGACTTGCTACTGCACATCCGGGGAGGTAATCCTGTACATAATTGCCACCCTTTCCTTACCAGAAGGAATTCTACTTGAGTTTCATGCTAACAATTCCCTTATTTGACCTTGCATTAGTCTGTCTAGGTTAACCATATGTGGCCAGCATTAAGTTACAGGCCAGACACAAGTTTTATATGACCCCTCCTTCATTATTTTTGTTGCCCCAAACATATGTACCCAGGCAGTCATCATATTTGGTTCTTAATGTGCCACTATGAGCACTCGGGTCACCTGTAATCAAGATCAACTCATTTTGTCATACTTTATTGAAGAGGTCTTGAAACTGCGGCCCTAATGCTATTATCTCTTCACCATCATAGTCCTGCTGTGGAATATTGACTGAGATTGTGACACCTACTCTATCAGTTCACTAGTATCTGATTGCTAAATGTCTCTCATTGATTTTGTTTGCATCCTTCACTATTTTCACAAGAGTCTGTCTCATCATGATTCCCATAACCTTTCTAATCTATGCTTCCCCTAGAGAACAGACTATGTATTCAAGGCCAAGAGGATTTGCTGTCCTACCCTTCCATCTCATGTCCAGCCTGAGTCAGAGCAATGTAGTTCAGCACTTGTCTGCATAAAAAATGGTGATAATATTCCCTTTGTTTTCAGAGCTACAACCTTAGCATTCAGCAGCTGGGTGCCTAACAGCATATAATAATCAATAAGCATTCAGGATGTTAACCACAAATCAATCATAAAACAAATCTTGATATACTGGGCTGCTGCACAGTGCCTCTGTGTACTGTCTAAATGCCATAAATTGCAAGAGTGCATAGAAGTTAAATTAGTACTTGGCACTGCTTACTCAGCATTACAGTAATACTTTAAGGAAGCAAATAATCTTGTAAAGTAAATGTGTTTGAATGCATGCAAATTTTATTTTTCTCCATCAGTGAGATATATTTTCTCATTTTTATACAAACTGTCATTTTTATACAATTAAGGAAAGCTTGCTGGCACTAACTCGAATAAGGCACAAAAGTAATCCACAACGAAATTTAATCACTCATGAAGAAGAGCAACAATGTATCTTACACACACTTGTAACAGTTAAGCGCTTTCATCCGCAAAAATGCAGACTTCTTCAGAACTCAAGAAGAAGAAGAATTCTGAAGAAGTCTGCATTTTTGCGGATGAAAGCGCTTAACTGTTACAAGTGTTTGTAAGATACATTGTTGCTCTTCTTCATGGGTGATTAAATTTCGTTGTGGATTACTTTTGTGCCTTATTCGAGTTAGTGCCAGCAAGCATTTCTGTTTTGGCAGTGACGGAGAGTATCCGTTTGATACGTTGACTTTCTGGTGTTGTTTTTGTGCCTTGGAGAGAGTTACAATTAAGTAAAGGTAATGCTTATAGGATGGTGATGGTTGACTAAAGTTATTTTTCAAAAGAAACCATCAGTGGGTTGAACTTTTAACACCGATCAGTTGAGCTCCAGACATACTACTTTGTGTCATCGAGTATTCAGTCAGTTTTTTGTGGAATCTGTATTTTGTTGAGTCATATTATGCATTTCTACAGCACAGAAGATTCATAGGTAAGAAGAGCTTCCCTGTTTACATTCACTTCGTGTAATTTTGAGTTTTAGTGTAAAGTACAAGTCCTTTATCATTTAATGGCTGCAACATGATAGAAGAAATGGAATATATTATATATACTGATACGAAATTGCATGGCTACCAAATGAAACCTATGATTCAGTTAAATCAGAATTCAAGTTCCTTAGCAGGGGTGCATTTCTACCATGCTGACAGCATACATTGCTTGACAAGCAGCTGATCTGTGCTGCAAACTGAGATGTGCCACTCATGAGTGATGTCAAAATCAGTTTGTTTTAAATCAAAATGAGCAGAGAAAAAAGCACAACTTAGCTTAACAATGAAATGGAAAATTTGTTGTCAGTACTGAGAGATCCCAGTGAACGGTACGGCAATGTCTTAGTGCTATCACTTCTTCAGTGACATCACTATGGGTATCAGGTATCGAAGATGAAGAGATCTTCTTAAAAACAAGCCTTTCCAGCCTACCTTCTCACATATATATTGACTCATACCTTCAGTATCAAACACATGTGCCCAGAGGCAGTGGGATAAGTTTGGGCTCAGACAGAGGCATGCATGTGCACATACGCACAAACACACACACACACACACACACACACACACACACACACACACACACACACACACACACACACACACACACACACACACACACACACACACACTCACAGAGAGAAGTAGCAACTAAGACTAATGCATTCAGGACACAATGCAAACATATTTAAATTACTTTTTTATTAAAGTGTTTGAAAAGACCTTGAACTCCAACAGTATACACAAAAGGTCATAGAGCACACTGTTCATTGGTGCAGAATTTGGCACTTACTGGGTAAGAATAAACGCAGCTGTAAACCAAACAAATGTATAAGACAAAGCCGTGAATGCTCAAGTCTCACTGCATGGCAGACATTCCCTTCAAAGTATCTTATTAGTATCTACAGCTTTGCTTATTTTAGTTTTAATCCTTTGGTTGAGAACCGTATCCACTGTTAATGAAGTTGTTGGGACTTTATGCACTGATGGGCATTTTTGTTAGGTACAGAATCTGTACAAACTATGTACAGTTTGTTTTAAAACATATATAGCTTTTAGAAATATTCTGGGTAAATATAACTAAAATGTTTACATTTCTCTTGCTAGTGTTGCATTGTTTATTGGCTTTTTATTGGAATAGTGTTAGTGTGGGAATGTGTAAGCCCCTGCAAAGCTATGCACTATACTTAGTTTAAACCACGCTTTAGGGAGCTTCTGTACTGTGGAAACTGATTTGCAGTGAGCAAGTTTTCACTACTTAAGTACACATTTCTTAGTTTCTGTTCAATAAGTAGGACAGTGGGTCAGTGTAAATCTGTATAAAATGACAAGAATACTTTTTTCTTCCCCATTTCCAGCTCTAATTTAAAGGCCGGAAGACAAAGGTAGGCTGTAGAATGATTAGAATACCTACTCTGGTGTGTGTTAATTGGTATCTTTGGATTAAGTGGCAAGCTTATGAATAACATATCAGGAGCTGGTAGAACTCTACAGAGAGCATTCAGTGAAATAATCGGTGCAGAGTGTTTCTACTCTTGGGTACATACTACCTAATTAAAAATGTTAACTCTTATAATGGAGACATTCACTCATTACTGTTTTTTTTCTTGCCACCATATCTCTAGACAGTTAAGAATTTTGCAAAATGACCAAAATTTTCCCTTACATTTTTAGTCTGTCCTCATAAAATTTCTGGTTTTCTGGAAAATCATTGAAGACTGCAGTATGATAGAAACTGATTTCACAACCTTCAGAAAAATGCATGATAATGTAAAACCTGTTATACTGGAAATGTTCTAAGTTTAGGAAAGCAATATTTAAAAGCTGTCTCTGATACTTGACATTTGACCCCCCCCCCCCATTATATCTGGCTTCGTCCTTAATTCTTGCACTAAGGGGTTGAGGTATGCTTACCAGAATAGGAACTGCCTACCCACTAAGTATCCACCATTGTTGTGTTCAGGTATATCTGTTTATACAATTTACATGTTCAAGAAGGGGCCAAGGATCATACTAACACCATGTCTTCCAAACAGAGCTCTGGAGTAAATACTGAGCAAGTAGGCATATTTGAAAAATCTGACAAAATTAGAGCCTAATGCATTGACTGATTTGTATAAATAAAACATTTGAAGTCATCTAAGAATTGGATAGTGGAGCACATAAAAATCACAAACCTATTAGGAGAAAGGTTACTTCCACCTCTATTCTTATCATCCAACATGACAATGAAGCAAATTCAACAGTATCACAATGGAGGATAAGGGTGACTGATGAATGGAAACTAGCATCCTAGTGAGCATAGATCCCATGGAGATGAAGGCAGACTGGTCCCTTACCATATTGATTTAGCAGAGTTAGTGAAATGTCTGATGTAAGATAAAACAGAGGTTCCACAAAAAAACAAGAACCAAATGACAATAACTTGTAGAAAACCAAGAAAGGAACTTTCCAAGCACTGTTGAAATTCAATTTATTTACCACTTTCATCAGCATTAGTCTGCTGACTTCATCAAAATAACAATACATTGTGCTTGAAGCCATTTTATATAGAAAAAACATGTCACATGACAATCCAATTGTAAGCTAAGCAAATCATGAAATGCACCTAAAACAATACACCATCAATTATATAAATTATTTTTAAAAACATCATTACTTCCCTAATACTAAATAAAATTAAAAATAAATAAACACATTACAATACATATAAAAATATATATATAAAAAAATATGTGTAGCAGCAAACCTCCTGTAAACCTAAGTTAACCAACAATAGTAACAACCCCCCCCCCTTTTTCTCTCTCTTTCAGTGTGTACTTAATTCTGGTAGGCTTTTAATTTCAAAAAACTGCTAAGACTCAATGTATCATTGAGTCCAGGAGACTTGTTGGCATTAAGCCTAATTTGCCAAACCAGTTCCCTGAACTCTAAATAATCTTCCCAAGGACCCCCATGTATTTCTTGTATTACTTTTTCAATTACCAACAACCTAAAAGCATGTCCAGGGAACTGTTGAACATGTTTGAACAAGGCATTGTTGTTACTGCAATTTCTGATGTCTCTGATATTCTCATAAATCCTGTCTTTCAAACATCTTTTAGTTTTTCCAACATAAAATCCTTGACAGTTGCAGCACAAAGCTGCATAAACTATTCCCCTACTAGTGTAACTGTGCTTACCTAAAGGTTTAACATAGATGTTGTTTATTTTGATACTTGTGTCTGTGCAAATCGTACAACATTGTGCACAGAAGCCACACGTTTTTGTACCACCATGTTCCATAGAAATGGCCAAATTGCCCTGTTCCAATAAATTCTTAAAAGTAAAACCTATCCTAAAAATAATATGGGGTGTGGACCCTAACTTGTCCACCACATCCATCTGGGAAAAAATATTCCAGTTTTTCTTAAGAATATCATATATTTGTTTATAGTCTTGTGAAAACCTAGTCACAAAAGAAAGATGGTAGACATTAAATGGGCCACCCTCTTTCTTGCCCTGCTCATCACCATTATTATTTAAAGGAAGATCCCCAAATTTCCTTTCTAAATTGTACAAGGGTTGAAATATTCCATCCTCTCTTTTTCTATTCACTTCTTGATAAATGGGGTCAATAAGACTTGAGGGGTAATCTCGTGCTAAAAGCATCTGTTTCATTGTATTACTTTGTGACACAAAGTCGTCATCCCTTGTCATCATATGGGAAATCTGGACATATTGTCCTTTTACTAACCCTCTTTTCACATGTTCACGGTGACTACTCTGGTAATGTAAAAGACTGTTACAATAAGTTAGTTTCCTAAACAAGTCACTGATGAAACACTGCTTATCCATGTCTTTCTTAAGTTGGACATCTAGGTAATTGATTTCATTTTCCCTGTACATGTGTGTAAATCTAAGAAACGATGTTGTGTTGTTAATATAAAATAAAAATTCCTCAACACTTTTCAAGTCACCCTTCAAAATAAAAATCAAATCATCGATATAAAGAAAATAAAAATGCCACTGTTCCTTAAAGGGAGAGTACAACAAAAATATCCACTCCCACATCAACATAATGATATTGGCAAACATGGGGGCACAACATGCCCCCATGGCCACCCCAGATTTTTGTAAAAAAGAAATGCCCTTCAAAGAAATTATACTTAAGAACTAACTCCATTAAACAGACTAATACTGAAACCTCATTGTTACTAAACAGTTTACTGTCAAAGAAAAATTCTTCAAACCAATCTAAACCCGTAGAATGTGGAATAACGTTAAACAAATTAGTAACATCAACCGTGAGAAAACTTGCTTAAGAATCAAAATTTACTTGATTTAAACTTTTCAAAAAATGCCATGAATCAACCCCTATGTGCTGCTCATCCTTGAGGACGTTTTTCAATATTAAATCAATGTATTTCCCAATGCAAAAAGGTTTTAGAACTGGCCACACTGACAATGGGCCTCATAGGAGGGTCATACAAATCTTTGTGTATTTTAGGGATGCCAAAAATATTCAGCACCCTAGGATGTTTGACACTCAAAAAATCATATACGTCGTGTTCTATTTGACGCTATCAAACAGATCTTTCAAGGCCAAGTCGATTCTGCAATGAGAAATGTTAACATAGTTCAGTGAAGTTTCCTCATAAATTATGCCATCTAACAATAACACATTCATCCTGTTGTTATAATCTGTCTTTGACATTATCACTTCCCCTCCCCCTTTGTCGGGTTTCATAACCCGCACTAATTTATCAAATGTTAACTTTTTTTTAGCAATAGTGTTTCACTCTGGTTTAAATTGTGGATAACAGAATTCTCCTTGCATTTTAACAAATATCTGAATTCAAATTCTCACAACGAATCAAAGAGAAGCAAAATGTTAGCTAGAGGGGGATTAAAGGTGCTACACTTACGTACCAGTCTGTTTTTTTCAAAAGATATACTATTGTCAAAGAGTAACTTAAAATTCAATTTTCGAACAAAGTACTTCAAATCCAAAATTAATTCCACCAACTTAGCTCACTGCATTGGAACAAAATTAAAACCCTTGCTGAACAAGTCAGCTATACTAGGGTCAAAGTTGGTGGAAAAAAACTTGTGTACAACAAAGTCTCCTTGTCTGTTAACATATGAGGTATAAACCACATCGCCTCCGGTGTCATTTGTTATTTCAATCTCACCCCGTGAATTTGAAATGTCAAAGAAGTCATTACCTGAAATGTTTTTAAGTTCCAGTTGGTTACCTGATACTAGTTCCTTCTGGATTGATGTTGTCGTAGTAGAGAGAGAAAACTGAAAAGTCCCCACCTTGCCCAGAAAGGAAGTTATGCTGTTGTGAATGAGTAACTGCAAAAGTACAAAGAGTCTGTTTTGGTAAAGTTTAATGAATGTCTCAGAAATATCTCAGGCTGCTGACTATGCAAGAGTTTATTGTGAGCTATCAAAAAGAATAAGTCAGTCTGCCTTGCCTGAAGGTTGCTGGTGTCTGAGGGTAAGTGCCCGTCAGATACTGATGCATATAACCACACTTAAGATCTGAGTCACCAATATGATAATGTTACCACAGGATAATGCCTAAACCACTTGTTCCCTGGAGTATTGAAAGGAGTACTTTTATTCTGAAAGCTCCCAATAAAGGAAAATAATAATGTTGTCAGGGTAGCAGAGGATCCATAATCTTTAAAAATATGACAAAGACCCCTTAATGTTTTTGTTTCTTTCAGCTTGTTCCAGTTTTAGCTGCTCAGTGTTTGATAAGATCTACCAAATGTTGTACCTTAAAAACCAAAACTTAAATCAGTAAATGCAACCTGACCATATGCACCACACTACATGTGTGCAATCTAATGTGGCCACTCAGAATTGCTCCAAACTCCTTGCATGCCCTGTGTGACCTCCAGCTGCTGAAGGCAGACCCACATGGTGCCTCCAGTTAACCATAAATCTTAATGTACTGGTATTTGCTGGTGCTCCACCTCTGATACCAGGGCCTGAAACCTGAAGAAATGGAGCCATAACAAGCTATCAGTCACCATGTTGTCCTTACCAGGAAACTATCATGTTTGAGATAAAAGACTAATCTTCAGACATTGCAAGACCAGTTGCCTCAATGCAGCTGCATCCTAATGATTTGGCTGTGTTCTTCTTTAACAATAAAATCATTGCCGGGTTCTCTTGCCAGTAAATGATCAGCTTATTAGCTTACACCTCAACCCACAAAACCACTACTGTACAGATGGTCGTGAGTTTTATAATGTAATATCCTTTTAGCAAAATTACACCTCACTGAACCCAACTAACAGGCAAACAAGCAGTGAACCACAAATCCTGCAAAAAATCATTCATCCTAGCTGACCTAACTGTATCAACATAAGTCTGCAGCTTCACATTATCTGTTCACTCATCCTGCCAAAAGACTCAGTTGTAATTCTGCAGAAATTCTTCTCAGATGCTGAGGTCTTCTATCACTTGCTGCTCCATTCTGACCCTGTAAGGTTTCTGTGACTTACTACATAAACTGATTGACCAAAGTTCATGTAAATTTCTTCTTCAGTGTAACTGCCCAACAAACAAAACTCAACAGTAATAATATAGGCATCATGTCCCATACTCTGGTCTTGTAATCAGACCTCATTTACTCAGTCTTCTTTTCCAGGCTGCACAGTTTCTCCTCTGGTAATCTAAAAATGTTAGGGCACATTAATCTCTAAGCCTAAAAAGTCAGCTTTCAACCTGGGACCCTTGTTTGCTTTCCTGCAATGGAGCCTTTATCAAACTACAGAGATTTTAAAAAGTCAGGCCTTCTACTGCTACCTCCCTGACCTCATCAATTAAAATGAAAGTGTATAAGTATAAACTGTATTCTGAATAAGGTTTGTGATACTCCTAAGCCCACTGAATGTAACAATAAGTTTCATAATCATTCCACATGCCTTTCCGTAAACATAAACGTAAGCGTCATACCCAACAAATGCCAATGGTGTAAGTGAACTGGTAGAAGCCAAACGGTAGACTCATTATCAATCTTAGCTAGTTCTACATCCTCATAGTCCTCATAGTTCCAATAATAACCTCGCATGATACATATTGCACTTTAGCTGCCTGTTTGTCAGTGTTGTAACTGAACAAATTACAATATCCTTATTCGTACCTTACATCTCCTTATTCTCCCTTCTTCACTTCCTTCCTTACGTCTATTAGTTTCTCTTCACTGGCTTTCTCGATAAATATATATTAAGCCTGCTTTTCTCTCACTTCATATTGGAATTCCTGTTTGTATTGTACGAACTTAGCTTTAATTTCTCTACAATCAGGGTACAATTTCACTAAATATCAAATCAGTATCATATAACTTGTGTCTACTCTTAACCAGTGTTTGCAGATTCTGTCTAATTTGGTATAATTATGTAAACTGTATGTGTTTTTTGTATTATTTTTAAAGACTTGAAAATTATGATTCATAAAATATTTTGTAGTACTTTGCAGCTTTTCTCCCTGGCCCTCCACTGAAAATGGGCTCCTACTCAGTCAGACTTTCAAGGTAGTCAAATGTCAATAAATAAATAAATGCATACATACATACATACATTCATGCATACATACATACATACATACATCTCCCTTGCTGAACAAAACTTGATAAAAATCCAATATTTCCCTTACTATTGTTTTGACACTATGGCACTATTGTTAAAACAAGAACCTTAAAGTATGTTAAAGGATGGGACTTGAATGCTTTGGCTAATCTTCCCGGCCACAATTCATTGTCTAATAGTGGCTGCATAACCTTCTCCTTTCCTTTGACTGATTTCAAATTCTTACACCTTCTTTTCATTTGTAATGAAACCCTCTCTACAAACCAATCAGTGATCTACCCTCCCATTAGGTTATGCCTTTAACATTTTCTGGAGGATTCCCCATCTGACTGTGATGTTAACTTCGTTGTCTTGGATTCCTGGCAAAGAAGTGTGACCATCCTCTTCTACTATGAAATGCAGCACCCACTCTACCTTTAGAATTTCCTTCTAACCCATCCCTAAACCCATTAGGTATTATTTGCCTGGCCAAGGATTCCCCTTTCTAAAATATCTCAAATCAGGGTGTCTTCCACCAAAAAAAGGTACAAATATGTAGGAATATTCATGCCCTGTATCTGTATCTGTTATCATTAAAAGCTCATCATGGTTTCCTTGCTGTTCTGAAATATGTTCCTACTCTGGTTACTTGCCCCTTATCTACTACAACTCTCTAGCAGGTATTAACATACTTAATGTCCCACTGAAGTAACTTGTCCATGGTTATTTTATGACAAAAACACTAGTCATACAATAGTTACGCTTGTCACCTATTCGGTAAACATCTCATATTGTCAGGTAGTAATACAGTGTTGGGAGTTGTCTGGCTTCTTATTAGTAATGATGCCTGCAAGAGCTCCTTAGATGCTGCCTTATCCTGCTCTGCTACCCAATATACTCGTTTTTGAGAGGTCAAAAATATCTACATTCTCTCCACACCAATTTTTTTTCCTGAACCATCTGAGGCACATATAAATAGTTAATTATTGCCATGAACCTACTACCACTATCATTGCAGTTGTTGTCACTCAGATTTGCATGACCCTAGCACTGGATATGGTTGTGAGTGTTGTTGGAACACCACCAGTAGGCACCAGTGGGAAACTATTCTCAAGTCCTTGTATTCCTATTCTCACCAGAATGACCAGACAGCTAGAACTGTACACTCCACCATACAGTCCTTTGTCAAACCCTAGCTTGACTCATAGATTCTCCAGCTCATCAAATCTTAGAAAACTCAGAAAAGACTTTGTCTAATCATTTGTGCCTTAATCTATTTTAATTTGCCCTTTCATTGCGTTATCTGACACAGCTACTGGTTGCTGTACAGTTCTGACAGCAGCACTCTCCTCTCATTCTCTCCACCTTGAATCCCCCATTGAACACAAAGTGGCATCAGGAATTGGTGCTCATGTCCTGCTCCATGAACTGCACCCACTTTCCATTCATCTCAGCCAGTCAGCTACATGTTATTTCTATCTACTCTCCTTTATCTAGGATCTAAGTGCAGGATGGCAAATACAGGAACACTGAATCTGCCACTATTACTTTTTGTATTATTCTTTCTTCATTATTACTTTAGTATATTTATTACTTATTTTCCCTTTTTACTTTTCCTAAATGTCATACAAATGGAATCTAAGGAATCAAAGCAATGACTGCTTTAATTGCATATTAAAACTTGAAAAGAGGCCGCAGCTGTGTCTCTTGTGAGTCAGACAGAAATTAGAATAGATCAATTAAGGAGTCATACAGAAGTTAGAACAGTTTAGTTAAGGTTAATCATCTGTGAACTGAAAGGGTGGAGCTAGGAACTAAATTTTCTGTTTAAGGCATAAAATAAAACATTTCAGAGCCTTACTGGAAAGGCTCACCCAGACTCTGCCACAGCTTGCTGCAAGGGAAAGGTTAGTTTGCTTTAGTTTTCTTGTATTTTGCATTACTTTATTGCCTTTTTCTTTTTTGTTTACTGTGATTTGTTTTCTTTACACTGTGTTTTGCTTGTATACTGCTTTTAATTGCATATTAAAACTTGAAAAGAGGCCACAGCTATGTCTCTTGTGAGTCAGTTTTTTCCCACCTTCCCACCATGTTGCTGTTGTATTCTTAAACACCACTGTCTTTCTAGATGCCTGCCCCTTATGTTAATTTAATCATATATCACCTTCCTTTTCTCCTTTCACTGGCTGGTGTGAGTAAGCACAAAATTATCATTTTGTGAAATCACTCTCCTTCAACTATTTACATTTATTGACCATCCCACTGTATTCCATAGTACCAGAATACAAAATTGCCCACCCCTTCAGCCTATCTTGCTCTTATGAAAATAGTGGCTCTCAACTTAGACAGCCAAAACTTCAGTTACCCACTTTCATATCTAACTTCTTAGTGTACACTGCAATGTTTAGGATACACCATTTTTTCATCTTACCTTTAAACATCTATTGCAAGACCACCAGTTATTGAAGAGCCCACATTCTGCCTCTCAGTAGTCATCTTGGAATTAGTGCTTCTGTTTTCTTTTAGTGAGAGGAGCACATGGACATTATTTCCTGGAGACAGCTGATCACCAGAAAGCGTAATAACTGCTTTATCTTGGAAACTGTGCTTATATTCTGGTCCTGGTGAGAAAAGAAGCTGAGTGCATCAATTCTTGACTGTTTCTGGTTGGAGAGTGAGTGTCTGTGCTTAAGGTTCCTGACTGGTCTGGTGGCTATTCAAGGCATCTACCAGGAAAAGGCTACAAGCCTACAGACCCTTGCATTACCTGGAACAAGAATGTGAATAACCAAACAGGCTGTGGCCTGCTTCTCATCTTGGTATTGGTGCTCACATTTTGCTTCTGGTGAGAGAAGAAGCAAAGGAGCATTGTATCCCAACAAAGTGAAGCTATGATGAGACCAGCATTAGTAGTAGCCAGGCAGTAACCATTCATGCAACTCCCTTCCTTTCATCATTCTTGACAAGCTAATTCTTTATTTTCAGTAAGTACTGCTTGATTTGTTTCTAACTTCAGAATATCTGTCTAAATACTTCATCCTTAAATTGTCAGGCTCTACATATTAGTTTCCTGTCAAGTGTTTGATAGTGCTCTGTATAGAGTTAGATACCTTGAATGACATTTTTCCTGTAAAAGCACAATTGAAATTTCTTCAGCACCTAGTTGCACACAGGACAACTTGTCTGCAGTGACAAGCACTGCCCCATAGTTGCAAACCCGATACCCCTGACAGTGATTGATATTCTCACTCCAAACCTCTAATTATTAAAACGGGTCTGTTGCCACAGATATGAACTTTCCTACTGTCTCTTTTACCAGCTTGGTGGATATGGGCATCCTGATGCAATGTAGAAATTGCCTCCTGTTTACAGACAACAAGTTAATTCTCAAACAAAGTGATATGGTATGTGAGAACTGTATTTACACAATGTCACTGGAGACAAAGCTCTCACATAAAGTACTCCTAATGTCAATAAGGTTGTCAGTAGTACACACCCTGCACCCATCACGCACAATTCAAAGTAGATGTATCAACTCACATATACTGAGGCACTTAACTGTAACCTTTCTAAGCCACAAAAACCTCCTAGATGAAGTCCATATAACAAATACCCTCAGCAGCCCCAAATGCATTCTTTCAAAGCAACACCCATATCAACTCATAGAGCTACATCTCATGGAACCTCTACCCTTAAGTCCATAAGACAAGCCACCACACAATCAAACATTCTAGTCATTGGAGACTGCATTGTGAGACACACTGATGTCCCTCTCACCAGACTGAGTAGAAAGTCATGGTCAGTTGCTTATCAGGGGCTAGAATGCACCACATTACACACTCAGCTCATTGAACCACAATTACCAATATGACTCAGTCCTAGTCCATGTGGGAGTAAATGACCTGAGGTGTACATCCCTAGACTATATGGAGGTAGACATCATGGATCTCTAGTTATATGTGTCTCAGGCTGGTAAGAGCCTAGCTTTGAGCAGCATTTTACCCTCTCCAAGGATGATACTACAATATGAACAAAATATGATTGATTTTAATAATTGACTTAGCTTTTGGTGTCATTCTAAGGGGGTGCGATATTTGTCAACAGACAACCCTGCTTAGCCAGGGATGGTCTGCACCTCTCCCCTCTAACCTTTTGAATATTAGCTAAAACATTGTCTTCCCCATAGTGCCTTTTTAGGCAATGCCAAACTGAAAGTACTTGTGACATAGCAAACCAAAATCAAGGAAATCTAAAGGTATTACTGCTCAATTCCAGGAGTCTAAACAAAATAAAACCTCTAATTCCTAGACGCTCTCTTTACCCCAGAGAATGCTGATGTCTATGTGGTCACTAAGACATGGTTTAAAGCCATGGAGAGTTCACCAACAGTGCTAGGTTATAATGCCTTCTACACATTTAGGCCAGCTACTTCACAGGCAGGGACTAAAGGGGGAGGTGTCTCTATTTACATCAAAGTTAAATATACTTCAAGGCTGGTCAAACAGGACAATGCACTTCAACTGCTCCATGTTCAAATCACCATAGGCAAAATCCGATAGCACTTCATTGCAAACTATAGGTCCCCCTCTATGACCCAGTTAAGCCATACCATGTATTTAAACTTAGAAACACTAACCATCCAAATCAATATCATATTCATGGGTAACTTCAATTACCCTACTAATTAACTGGAAATCCTATATGACAACAAACGTACATACACAGAGACTCCTGAATTTTATAAACACAAACTCTCTGGACCAGATAGTCAATACCCCAACCAGGGGTGCAACCATACTGGATCTGGTCCTCACTAATATGGGAGAGTGCTGCACATTCCCTACTGTAATGCCTTCCCTGGAAAGGTCAGACCACAAAATGGTCTCCTTTGAAGTAAAAATAAAACCTGGACTCCCAGCTAAACCTGGAATATTCAGGAACTATTCTAAGCCTAACCTCCTGCTATTAAGTAAGAACCTGGCAAAATATGAAGCCCACATAAACCATGAGAACAATGCTGCCTATGCAAAACCAGTCACAGAAACCCTGTACAAGCATGTTAATAGCTGTATAGAAGCAACTGTACCCACCAGGAAGAAAAACAGAACTAACTCAAAAAACAAGTCACCCTGGATGAATCACAAAATCAGTAGGTTGCATAACAGGAGGAAAAAACTCATGGCAAAATTTAGGAGGTGCAACACCCATCAGGATAAATGCACTCTCATCAAACTAAACAAGCAACTCAGAGGACAAATAATGTCTACCAAAGCCAAATTCGAGGCAAGTTTGGCCTCCCAGGCCAAGGGCAACCACAAAGCATTCTTAAGCTATGTCCACAACCTCAAAAGCAATACACAATTGTGCACAGAGCTCATTGTAAATGGAGCCACCTATACTGAACCATAAGACTTAGCAAGCCTCCTGGCTGATAAATTCAGCCAGGAGGTTAGGTTTGCTAAGTCGTATGGCTCATTATAGGTGCCATAAGACTTAGCAAACCTCCTGGCTGATAAATTCAGCTCCAACTTTACCCCTCTCTCCCCCTCAACCTTCCCTCAGAAAATATCATCAAATATAACTCCCCCTACTATCAATTGGGAACAGGTCCTTAATGTTATCTCTAAGACCAAGAATACTGCATCACTGGGCCTAAACAATATCTCAGAATGCCTTCTAAATAGCATGACACATGACCTATCAGGGTCTCTGGAATTACTATTTAACTGTAGCCTCCAAACAGGTTCCATGCCTCATGAATGTAGAAAGGCAACAATCATCTCTCTGTACAAAGGCAGGCTATCTACAGACCTGAAAACTACAGACCCATAAGTCTCACTAGTCTAATATGTAAAGCCATGGAAAGAATTATCATGGAGATGATCAACAGAAATATAGTAAACCTCCAGAAACAGGACAAAACCCAGTTTGGTTTCGTCAAGGGCAGACCATGCCTGCACAACATGGTGGACTTCTTTGAGAAGGTCACCATAGGAAGGGATGAGGGGAAAATCGCTCACACTGCCTACCTTGACCTGGCCAAGGCATTTGACACATTACCTCACTCAGGCATTGTTGACAACTCAAGAGGTTAAGTACAAACCTGTATGTCACCCGGTAGATAGCCAACTGGTTCACAGACAGGACCCAGGAAATTAGAATTGGGGAATCCACCTCTATGAAGAGGCCAGTCACAAGTGGAGTCCCTCAGGGATCAGTCCTTGGACTGCTCCTTTTTGGCATTTACATCTCAGAAGTCAAGGCCAATGTCAGTGGTCTCTGGCTGACTAAATGTCCAGATGATTACAAATTAGGAGGTGTTATTGAATCTCACACTGACACAATTGTTCTCCAGGAGAGGCTAACACAGACAAACAACTGGTATCAGAGCCATGGTCTAAAACTAAATGCCAATAAATGCATAATAGTATCCTTTGGGAAGTCATCCATCCCTGGTAACTATCATATTGACAACACACCGCTTAGAGTTGGCCCAGTAGTCAGGGACTTAGGGACACACATAGATAGTAATCTAGCTTTTGACCATCATGTATCTACAGTGGTAAGGAAATCATTCTATGTTATAAACAAATGTATAGCATTTAAGTCCAAGGGAGTCATTGTTCCACTGTACTTAGCATTCTTCAGGACTATCACTAAGTACAATGCCCCCTTTGGTATGTAGGTAACCAGGCATATCCAACAATTGGAATGTCCACAGAAGTTCCTCACTAGAAGAATACAGGGCGTAAGTAAAATGTACTATGCAGACTGCCTCAAGGCCCTATCTCTGTATTCTTTCTCCTACAGGCTTTTGATGATTGATCTATGGCTGGCATACAGGGCATTGTCAGACCCCACTCTGATGGACCTCTTCCATATCACAAAACAAACAGCACAAGATGTACCCATTTTAAAGACTTAAACTTTGTCTGTGTTATAAATAGGTCAGAGGTTCATAAGTTCATAGGTGTGTACTAAGCTAATGGCCCTGGAGCCTTTACAAGCCTAGCCCATGGGATTACCCTGGCATCATGCCACCCAACCTTAGTTCCCAGTGCCTCTGTCAAGTAGAGCCACTGGCGTCATCTCTGAGGTGAATTTTCTATTTCCCTTCCACTCATCAAAATTTCTCTTGAAAAGGGCCAGTGAGGTGCTCTGCTTGACATGTATAGAAAGTCTATTCCATAGCATGGGCAGTCTCTGGGTTATGAGCCTGTCCCTCCAACTTGTTCTGTTGATTGTGGTAATGAGGTTAAGGTCTCTGGAGCATGTACTGCGGAGGGATTGGGATTTCTTTAGCTGTAGCATTTCTAACAGTGCTGGATTAGACATGGCTTTGTAAGTCAAGTAGAGATTGCCTTTAAGTAGGCGATATGAGACAGAGATTAGTTGGAGTTTTTTGAGTCTGTCCTTATAAGACAAGTGTTTAAGGCCTAGGATCCTCTTTGTGCGGTACTTTTGTGGCTTCTCCAGTTGTTGCAGGTGTCTAGTGAGGTATATGCCAAATGGGGCATTGTACTCAATGATTGACCTAATGAGGGAAGAGTAGAGGGAGACAGTGACCTTTTTCTTCCTGGATGCAAAACCCTTAGTAATGAGATGGGTCTATGTCAGATAATCGAACTTTTAAAAGTTTGAACACCATATGGTCGAGACCATATGGTCAAACTCTTAAAAGTTCGAAAATCAAATAAAAAAAAAAAAAAGAGAGAGAAAAAACCTACCTGAAACCACCCACACATGGAGGTCTGTGTTCTCCACACTCCCTGCTCTTTAAATATACCAACTCCAAGATTGCACTACAGTGCAGACAGGGATCTCCATTGAAACATTTGAACTTTTAAAAGTTCGAACATATGGTATCAACCATATGACACTTCAACTTTTAAAAGTTCGACAACGTGATAGGAACCCAGTGAGATATGCCACATAGAAAGACTTTCTAACCACAGGGCAATGTGGTGGTCAAAAGACAGGTTGCTGTCAACCTGTGTTCCCAGATCTCTTTTAACGTCTTCTGTGTTTAGTGGACTACAATCAGTGTGGTAATTTATGGGAACCAGGTTTTTCCCAGAGATGCTGGAATGATAGGTATGCATCCCAAAGACTACCATGTCTATGGAATAGGCTCCCCATCCATATGAAGCAGATTTCCTCCCTAACCCAATTCAAGTGCAACTTGGACAATTGTATGGGAAACCAGAAATTCATCCTTGGTTTGGCACCTATGTCTCTAATGGACACAGGTAACCTGTAAATGGTTCATCTCCCAGGCCCATGCTTACACTTATCAAGGATATCAAAACTTGCCAGAGATTTGGGATGCATGGTTAGGCTACCATAATTTTCTTGGGTGGAGAAAGCCAGGGTACCTTTTTGGCTAGGCTTATATAGGCCCTAGAGCCAATAGCCTAGTACCTATCTATGAACCTATGCAGGAACCAAACATTAGGATACCATATACTTAAAATTCTGTACTACATTACTAGCTACTGTGAGCTTGCATATTACAATTAATTTGCATTTGCCACTCCTTTGTTTTTGAGCAGTAATCTACAGCCAAACATGCTTTGACTTAGCCCCCTTCCAGCACCACCATGGTATTGTTGTTGCTATCATTATTATTATTATTATTATTATTATTATTATTATTATTATTATTATTATCATTATTATTATTATTATTATTATTATTACTATTATTATTATTACTGTTGCTGCTATTACTTACAGGCTCTCAGGTGAGATATTGCAGTGCTTACATAGTGGAGTAAAGAAGATCATGAAGAGGGGGTTGAGAGTGATGGACCAAAAGGTACTAGAATCATTGAGTGTGGTCAACCTTTCAGTGTGTTCACCTTGTTGACTCATTTGTCTTACATTAACATATCTCTTAACTTCTCCTCAAGATCTCCCCCAGTGTCTGATATACTTTCAGCCCTATGGAATATTGCTCTTCTTTACCAATTACTATTACTTGCAATTTCTTGAAATGATACTCCAAACTTGATCCTTTATTATCTCTTCAAAAGCCTGCAACACCTGAGTGAACATCTCCTTCACATTATTCACTATTAACAGGTACTTAACCACAAACAAGTTTATACTGGCCTTTTTTCACTCTCACCCCCTATCTTTCTATGAGTGTTATTCTCTGTGCTAATTTCTCCATAATCAGAGCAAAGATTCACAAGAATAGCAGGCATTCTTGTCGTTTTCCTCTTCCTAACTTCAGACTTTCTGACAAGCTCCATTAACCTTGATTTAAGCAATTCAGTTCTTCTATAATGATGCAATACTTCATAAATTCCCTCCTTCTCCCATTATTTGTTTCAAACATCATCATCATAAAGTTCTAATTTTGCGAATCAAATGTTCCAGATCATAAAATTTAACAATCTTTAGGAATGCATGGATGACTGGCCTTTCATAAAATCTAGTTGTGCCTCTTGCACTACCTTTGGCAACAGAAAATTTAGCCTTGATGCATATATCCTAGACATAATGTTTGCATCAGTACTTTATGCTGAAATTGAGCTATATCTTGCTGGGCCTTCCTTTCTCCCTTCACTACCATTTCTGCTTGTCACGTTAAGTGTGGCACTTCTTTATATTAACCTATTCAATTAGACAATGTGTTAAGCACTCCTCTGTCTGCACTCCCGCAGATTTGTAAAAATCAGTTTAGAAATCATCCATACCCATGCATTTCTTTTCTTTTCTTCTTTTTTTATTCACGTACTCACTGCTGCTGCTGCTGTCAGTCAAAAGTTACCTATTTTCACATTGGCTTCCACAGCTAATTCTGGTCATTTCCATTTCTCAAACTTCCTCTACCCTGATTCCCTTCTTGGATATGTTTTCTCATAACATTTCTTAAGTTCCCCCTATAATCCATTGATTCCTGGTAATTGTCTGCACTTGTTCTGTATCAGCTGCAGCTACACATGCTCTTTTTTATTTTTATTTATTTATTTTTTAATATTTAAATTTGTACTCGCACAGCCATTCATCTATTTCTCCATTATTTCTCAATTTACCTCCACTACACTTCTGCCTGTGTTTCATTTTCCTTCAGCTTCTCTAACGCTTTCTACATTTCGTTGATCCTGTCAGTCCTGCCTTACATATCTTCATCTGCTTGCTCCTACTCTTCTCCATTGATATTAATATGGCGTTTCTACAGGTCCAGCTGTATTTCATTCATTCAATCTATTTTGAAATCTTCTTTGACTCATAACTTCCACCGTCCAAGCGGCCTTGATGTCAGACCACTATCTATTCTGATTTATTCTTTTGAACTACATCTACCTATCTTTTGTAGCCATTTCACCTTTTCCAAGCCTCTCCACTTACCTGGGTTCCATTTCAACCTTTACATTTTCTCTCTGCCTCTTTCTATATCACTAACCAAGGCAGGATCCTACAACACTCTTTCAAATATGTCAACCATCTCCAATTGACATAGAGTTTTCTCATTTACTAGTATTCTATCTAACATACACATATGCATGATTTCCCGTCCACTTGAATGTAAACTACTTTACCTATCCCCATTTTTCTTTATGCATCCAACACTCCAATTTTATAAACTTCCTTAAACCTTACTGACACTTCACGTTGAACTCTGCCTTCCTGTATAATTTATCTAAAGTTGTCTATTACATGACATTAAAGTCCCATCTCCATACCACTCTGTATCCTTTATGCCTCATTCTTTCAATTGCTCCTTCATAACTTATGTTCTCTTTCAAATCTCCTTTGGATCATAATATGATCCCTCTGACACTCCTCTCTTCAAACCTAACTCTACAAACCTCCCAACTACATCTAATCTGCACCACACTGTCCTCACACCATCAACCTCATCTTTCTTGCAATAGTGACATATTCCCCTTTCTTCCCTCCTGAAATACAATCCATTCTCACCTGCTTATGATCTTTCTTTCACGGTTTCCCCATTTCTCTTTCAGATAATTTACCTCATCAATCATAATATGTCTAGCATTTCACTTTGGTAATACACTTTCACAATGATGTGCCTGCCTCTAGTATCTGGTCCACAGTTTGCTTTCCCTGCTCTGTGTGCCCTGTCCTCTTATGGAACCAGTTTACTGCTTTCCTTGACCAATTCAGCAACCCAAAGTGCACACATTTTGTTATATGTGCCCCTTTATTCCTACTGCAATAATTCAAAGGTTATCTCCTCATGAACCTGTTCTCCTGGGCATCCATTCTTATGCCCAATTTAGTCTAGATTTAATGTCCAGTTACTCATTTTTGCTGCTCTACATTTGTCCCTGAATTATCTTCAACTTTGAATTGTGATCTACTATTTTGTTGTTGTTGTTCAAGTCACTATCTTTTTTACCCACCCAACTATAGCCTACTTTTTCCCCAACATCTACCATGATGTCATCTATCTTTTTCAAAATGACATATTTATCCTCCTGGTTTGCTATCTTTTCTTTCTCCCTCCACTGCCACTCCAATTTACAGTACAGCTAACTAGTAATGTTATTATGGTTTGTTTTCTATGTGCAGCCAGGAATTTATATTACTTTCAGAGTTTAAATTTCTCCAGTACTTCCTCCATTTCTTCTCAGCCATTTAACACAAGCACTTGGTGAGTTTGCTATTTTTTCACATATCTAGTCTGCTCTAGTAACTTCATATCACAGAATCTTCTAGATCAGTTTTTACTGCCTCATCTTTCTGAGTCACCCTATGCATGTATCTGCCCCATGTACCCCCTTTGACTGTTGATCTTTTCATTCTCCTGTCTCATTTGGTATAAAACATTAATTTTCACACCTCCATCTCACTGTTTCTTATCTACATCAGTTACGTTTTGAGACACATTTTTTATTTGCTCATGACACTCAGAAACTCCATATTTATACACTTTTTCTCAGCCTGATTCCTGTAGTCACATGCACACACTCCTCCTTCCCCATTAGCTGCTCACATTCACTTTTCACTCAACCATTAATCTCTGTTTTCCCCACGTCAGTCTCTCCTGCCATTGACTACAGTCATTCACTCACTTGTCATTTCACTTTGAGCTAAAACTTTGCCATGCCTTTTCCCTGCTCCATTCCCATGCCTTTTCCTGGGTACAAGATACTCTTCTAAGTGGCCGTCATTTTCATGCAAGTCCAACATGTCCTCTGACAGTAAGTATGCATTTCACAGTGATATGTTCCTACTGTTTTTCAAATGATGCAGAATACCCAATGGGGTGTCAGCTGAAGACTTGGTTATGCTGTCTGAATATATCTGGGTCACTGCAGAACACCTCTACCACATCCCACGAGATGTTCATAGCATGTCACATGCTATACAATATGATTACTAAGAAATATGTAATCCAACTATCTGCCTATGAGCCTCTAACTTCACTACAGCAGCCCCTGTCATGGCCGGCACACCAGAATCATACAGGGACAACAGTGAGGGCAAAGGACAATGTAGTGAAATTGCACCACACCTCCACAAACAGCAATGGGTGTGGTACATGACAGTACAAAATGCAGTGGCATCTAGTCAAGTTCTGTAGCCTTCAGAAACACACAGTGATACTTCAGCACCATACATAACAAATGTGAAGCAGGAATTTATAATGACAGATTATATCTGGCAATGCGCTCTCAGGTCACACTTTGCATAGACATATTCACGTGTGTCATAAATGAGGTAATGTCGCACATGAGGTGGTGTTATGGGTCACAGTCATCTTTATAAACAGAGGTGCTAAAGGGCAAAATAATGCATGGCTCTCAATACATCAACACAACCTGGATGGAGGAAGGATGTCACAGGAAGCAGATATAATTGTGGTAGAACAGGATAATCAGTGTTATAGAAAATGGCTTCTAATGTCAGGGAAGAAGGATCCACTACACATTTGTGATTTGGTAAATGTGCAGACATCATGTGGCAGGACTTGGAGCCCCCTTTGACAATTTTGTAATGCTACATTTGAGATGCTGAGGTGTCCTGCCCTGTAAGTTGGCAATCATCATCTCCGTAAATATGGTGTGGTGCATTTTGATCACTGGAGCAGTTGCTTCCTACTGTGACCACCCTAAGTATGTATCCACTCCAACAAGGCACAGCAATGTTGGAGAGGGCAGTGATGCAGCACATGCTAGACTTTTCATGGCAGTGGATATGACACCAATATGTACCACTAACCTAGCATAGCATTGTCTCTGGACTCCATTGCCTCACCATATCATGGAATTATCACTGAAGCCATACTCCACACAAATATCACCTATCAACAGGGATAGCAGCAGACTCTATCCAGATTATATCCCTGTATATCTGCTGATTGAACCTTGTGCTGCCCATTTAAAAGAGGTTGGCAGTGACATGACAGCACCAACTCCTGCAAGAATGCTGTAGGGTATATATACCCACATTAGAGGCAGTGCTGCTGCAGCCACAGGGGGATCATTGCTGATGTTCCTACTTGTGACACCCCACCACTGACCCAGTAATGAAGGAGCCTCAATCCTCACCACTAGAACCAGTCTGGGGTTGGTTTCTCCCTGTTTCTCCAGATCTCCAATAAGACTCCCCACTGGCACAACTATAGAGTTAAGACTTCAGATGAGTGGCCAATCAAAGACCTCCAGCACCCACACTGTCCAACCAGTGCTTCGTGTCCCAGCCCAAGTAGCTGACATACGCACTCTTTGAGGTTTGATTTGCACACACACACACACACACACACACACACACACACACACACACACACACACACACACACACACATGGGAAAGGCTGGTGCAGGTTTCCTAGCTGTGCCTCTTCTGCCCAGACTGTAAGGTAGTTTTCAATGTCACCAGCCACTCCTTAGCAGCTACTTTAAGACCCTTAACAAAGGGTACCTAGTCTTACTGTGTAATGTTACTATCAATACAAATGGTAGTTTGACTAAGAGCAAGGCTATTAGCAGTGGCCTACATAGTGTTACCAAATAAATATGCAAGTACTCTCAGAACTTAAATATCTCTAGACAGATCAGCCACAATGATAGGCTTAAATATATTTAATAATAAATAATAAAAGAACAAGAAAATACTCAGTATATAATCACAGTAACATCAGAATTTAAAATCACAGAACGTATTTAAAACAACATTTAAGGACAGTCTCAAATAAATAAAGAAAACATCTAAATTAAGCTTTACTATATTCCTGACTGTATCTAAGAGAATTACTATACCCTAATAACTTACCTTCTGTAGAGCAAGGCGGATGTCGTGAATGGATCTTTTAATTGTTGTCAGGTCAATGACAGTTGCAGAATGCAGTTTATCACTAATAGACTTCCTAAATTCATATCTCAAATATAACTGCTGGGATAATGTGCAGAATCAGAATAACATCATTGCTTGTCATCTGACTGTATCTCAGACTCAAAATAACCAATCATGGCAGCTGGTAGCATTTAGCATCTACCTGTGAAAATACATAGACAAGGGCTTTCCTCAGATCTCTGGCAAATGGTGGAATTCATAAAACAATAAAACACTTCCAAGACATTCCAGGAACCATCTAGTTTTAGACAGTGTGTCTTCCTGCTGCCATAAAGTAATTTAATATCAGCTATTTTTCTGAAGTTAACCTTCTGTAGTCTAGTTTACACTCTTAAAATATATACATCTAAACAGTTACAATAGTGCAGGTACATTTCTCTTCTTTTCCAGTAGGATACACTATGGTTACATCTTTAAGCCCAGTACTTTATAAACTATCTTTTCCACACACGTCTGTACAAACCATCTTATAAGACATACAGTTCTAATACATTTATAACACAAACATCCTATATGAATCATGTTGATATTCAGAATGACTTATAATTATTTACAAAATTCCAGATAGCTGGGCTGGCAGTATCCCCTTTGTCACACTACTCATGGGATGACCACCTTTGATAGGGATGGTGAGTGATTATGCTGTGCATCTTAGCTCTCATATGGGTAAAGCTGTAACTTCTCTGTGAACAGTATCTGGAGAACCTCCCAAGAGGAAGAGAAACAGTGCCTGGTTGCCATTTGATTGTGTCTGCTTCTGCATCATCATCATCATCAAATACAGCAGAGGTGTAGACATCAGCCTTTTTCTCTGTCCAGCCTGACACATATGTCACTGCAGAACTGGTGTAGACTGTGAATATAAAGTACAAGACAGAAAATATTGAACCTTAATATCCATGCTCCATGTAAGGGCTTGTGTTGTGCATGCAAACAATCATCCAGAAAATGCAGGTATTGAACAAAAACATACCTTAGCAGTCATTTCTGTGTGCTTGCACACCTGACATGCAGTCTGTAAGCATGGCAGATCTTGACTTGGTAATATTTGCTCACTCTTCCTTGCAAAAGCACTCCAAATCTGTCATCCCTCTTCAGGTCACCCCACAGATTTTCTATTGGATTTAGGTCTGGGCTCTGGCTGTGCCATTCCAAAATTTTAATGTTCTTCTGGTGAAGCTATTCTTTTGTTGATTTGGATGTATGCTTTGAGTAATTTTTGTGTTGAAAGGTGAAATTCCTCTTCAGCTTCAGCTTTCTAGCTGATGTCTGAAGGTTTTGGGCCAAAAGTGACTGGTACTTGGAACCATTCATAATTCCCTCTACCTTGACTAATGCCCCAGTTCCAGCTGAAGAAAAGCAATCCCAAAGCATGATACTGCCACCACCATGCTTCACCGTGGGGATGGTGTTTTTTTGGTGATGCAAAGTGTTGTTTTTGCGCCAAACATACCTTTTGGAATTGTGGCAAAAAAGTTCAACCTTGGTCTCATCAGACCCTAACACATTTTCACACATGCTTTTGGGAGACTTGTATTGTTTTGCAAATTTTAGCTGGGCCTGGATATTTTTCCGTGTAAGAAAAGTTTTCCGTCTTGCAACCCTACCACATAGTCCAGACATATGAATAATATGGGAGATTGTTGTCACATGTGGTACACAACCAGTACTTGCCAGAAATTCCTGCAGCTCCTTCAGTGCTGCTGTAGGTCTCTTGGCAGCCTCCCTGACCAGTTTTCATCTTGTCTTTTCATCAGTTTTGGAGGGGCATCCAATTCTTTGCAATGTCCCTGTTATCCCATATTTTCTATACTTTTTAATGATGTCTTCACTGTGTTCCATGGTATATTCAGTGCTGTGGAATTTTTTTGTACCCTTCTCCTGACTGATATCTTTCACCAATGAGATCCCATTGATGCTTTGTAAGGTCTCTGTGAATCATGGCTTTTGCTGTAGCAGACAACTGAGTAAATGTCAGGAAAATCCTACTAGGACAGCTGATCTTTATTTAGGGTTAATCAGTGTTTCTTTAATTGATGGCAGGTGTGTACCCAAGAAGACTGAATGCTGCAATTAAATCAAAAGGTGCATCAACAAAGTATTGGTTTAAGGGTGTACACATACAACAAAGTATTAGTATAAAGGTGTGCACACTTATGCAACCAGCTTATTGTACACTTTTTATTTTTTATATTTTTCCCTTAACAGATTTGTTTGTTTTTCAATTGAATTGTACAGGTTATAGGTCACATTAGAGGTGGGAAAAGTTTTGTTTTTATTGTGGTCTCATTTTTTTTATATCACAAAAAACTGGCAGTATATCCACTCTACTTAATGAAAACACATGCAGTGGTATCTGCAGCCTGACTACGCCCTGTATGTACACAGCTGCTGTATTCATGTTCAGTATGGTTACCAAGCCTGCTGCATTTCCCTGTATAATATCTGAGGGTTTGCCACTACCAGAACCTGTTCCCACTCCCTCAAGTATATCTTTGCCTTCCTTATCCTCATATAGGGACACAATGAACTGATCTGCATCATTTAAATTTAAGTGGCCCAACACTCTGCCTTTATGCTAAATGCCTTCTTGAAGTCCAATGTTGGTGAGTAGAACTGCAAAGATTATCAGGTGATAATGTTCATGACAGGCCTCTGACATTGCTGTGTTGTGCAATTTCACCATCCAGCATGGACCAGTGTCTCCCATGCATGGTCCCATTGAGAATGGTGAACACTGCTCTTCACAAAAGGTAGCATCCATATTTTTTGTAACACAATGTCTTTTTCAACTCATTTGATGTTGTCCAGCCTCATCCATCTACCTCCTCTTAAGGATATGATGACACCTATGAAAAAACAAGATAGTTGTAAGCCATTGACTGCTAGGGAGAGATACCTATTACAAGCAATGGGTTTCAACAACATTGACAATGTCAGGAACATAGTAGGTGCCATATATATCCTGTGTTATGCTATGGTCAGTGGGCTACTTTAATGCTATCCCAGACAAATGATAGAGACATTTAGGCACATCTATACATTTGAGGTGGCTGTCACAGAGAGGCCCTCAGTGATGTGTAACTGAAGGATGAGAGTAACATGCAGCATGATCAGCTGTCACCTAAGGCATTATACTGAACAGTAGGCTACTTAGCTATAATGCTGGGATTAATTATTGGGAAACCAACTACAGGAATCTTCATAGCACAGACAAACAGCATAACCATGTAGAACATGTAGGAAAGTATAAAAACAGGCATGCAGTGTACTGCCTTTCCACAGCTATGGTGTACGTATATAGTTGCATACATAACATACAATCTACAGTTGCAGGTGCACACTGCAGGTAACCATAGTAGAGATGAATATACGTATCAATATGAAACTCTAAGTTCACATGTACAAGAAACCTGGGAAATATGTCTTAGTATCTCATCAAGGTTGTACCTTCTTCAAATTTTGCAGGCCTCTGACATTGCACCAACAGAGGCAGATGTGGCCCCTGTCAGCAGCCACCATGTGTCATCTTGGCAATGTAATGACTTCTCATTGGTCCAGTCAGCATCCAGAATGCTGTTTGTATGCAAAATAATTCCCAGCCATCAATACCCCTCTTTCATTTTATCACGGTGTCACCTATTTCCTCCATATCACTATTTGCTTACACTTTGTCTCTCCCAGCTCTTGTTTCCCTCCCTTTCCTTGTGTGCGTATCCACTTTGTTTGCCTGCATTGCCTTGAGTTTGTATATACTGATGACCACCCTTCCTTATCTTTCATCCCTCTATTGACTACATTCCTATCATCCTTTCTCTTTCATTACTTATAAAATAGGGTAGCTATACCTACAAAATAAATATATCTTTTCTTCTTTCATCTAGATTTTCCTTTATGCTTTTCTCGGGTGTGTACTTCTGTTTGCTATGTTACCCTATTGCCTACTGTCTTATATTTGCTTTTCCTACCTGTTCATGGAATCAGGATGAGCCCAAATGGCAGGTATTTGCAATGTGTAGTAAGTAATTTGTATGCACTGTTTACCAGCAGCCTGATCCTCCATATATCAGCTAATGGTACTTGCTGCCCTCCAGTCTCCCTAGATTTTCTCTAACAGGCATGTGTCCACTCCTTTGTTCTACAAAGTACTTGTAGCCGTGCCCTGTTGTAGCTGGCTTGTAAGTTTTTCCTATTGCTCCAATTCGAATTTCCATATTAGAGTACAACTCATGGGTCTATATTAAATCAGCAAATGCTTAAAAAAGCAAGCGCTGCTTTATCGACCTCATGTAAGCCAAACCTTACAATCCCAAACACTCAGAACAGTGATTTTTTTTCTCAGGGAAAAAATTGCTGTTCCACAAAAAAAATTAAATAAAAATAAAAACTTCAAAACATTACATAATGGTGGGTGCTTCACCCCCACACCCCCATACTTAAATATACCAACTCCGAGATTGCACTACAGTGATGAAAACACCAAAGTAATGGAGGTGGCAAAGCGATTTCTTTCCCAGGGAAAAAAATTGCTTATATGCCGTTTTGCTATTTTGCTGTTTGTGCTTTCAAGTTTGATCAAGACGCATTTGAAGGATTGCATCTTCGGTTATATAATAGGAACACCAGCTCATTGCTTGAAAATGTTCTCTGTTGTCTTTTGGATATCTACATATAATTTACAGTTAAATGTATCATTGCTGTGCAGTGTAAGCCTTATTTCAGCATGCAGCACATTTCTATGAATCCTAGCCATCGATAATTTATAGGATTAACTTTAAAAATTAAACTACTAGAAATATAAATTCTGTTTCTTCTATAATGAGAATAAAACTCATATGCATACTGTGTAAAATGTAAGAATTTGTGTTTTTATTCATAAAAAATCCCTCGAACTAGCATCTTCTAGTCAATTTTAGTAATTAAGTAGTTTAACTTTTAGTTCTAATTGTATTTATATTATTTGTTCATTATACAATTAAAATCTTTTGCAATTATTAAGTGATGTTTAGAATTATCTTAATTAAATTCAGCATTATTCTGTCTCTTTCAGTCCATTATTGTCTGAATCAGGCTTGACTGATACTTTAGCAGTGCAACTAGTAGGGATGGGTTGCTGCTGTAGACAGTTCTCTTCACCCTCGTGATACAGATGATCCATGGAGTTAGTTGCAGAACTGGCAGAGTTGAGTAGAATGCTGCAGTGAAGAAATCTGAGGCCTTGACTCGTCAAGAAATAAAACTTACCCATATACTTTGATCAGTTGGTTTTATATGAAAGTCCACCTGATTTTGTAGCTTTTACAAGCCTGTTAAAGAGGTCATTGTGATCTCTGCCTAACAATAATACTGGATTTTTTCTTGTCTTAAGAGTTTCTAATATGATAGAACTGGATACTGGTCTGACGTAACTCTGGGGTACATCTGAACAAGCTATATCTCTCATCACTTCATTTTTCAACTTTGTTATAGCAGGCTAATGACCAACATACATAGTGTAATACAGCATCTCAAGATGTTAAATTCATAAGTTCCCAATCAAACTGTCAATAAAATGTTATCTCGACATACCGGACCCTGAAAATAGTGTCTGATAATATTTCTGTGTAATTAAACTATAAGATGAACACAGTTGCACAAGATTATACTACCACGAGAAAAATATGTTGACCAATTTCCAGGTATACCAGTGCTGATATTCCTAGTATTGTTTTTGTACTGGTGCCCAGTTAGTAACCTATTTAATGTGAAGGATTTTGTTGAGTGTTACTGCTGCTTTTGTCTCTGTGGTGCAGCTAGAAAGAAATGTTATTTATTTATTCTGTTTATGTATGTATGTATTTTTTTATTTATTTATATTTTGTTGACTGGTTTAGCCATATTGGGCAGTGCCTGTTTATAAAGATGGCTTAGATTATAACACATAGCAGTTTATTAAACAAGAACAATACATTTACACATATGACAGCCACCTGTAAATAAACCTGTTTAACAGTAGGATAAGAAAAACTGAAGTAGATAAATTAGTAGGCTAAAAAGCACTATGGAAGATGAGAAATACTCTGCAATGTGTATATCTTCTGCTAGAAAGAGCAAAATGTTGAAATGATTGTGCAATAGCTGCATATTTTTTAAATATAACAACTACTGATTGTTGTTAGATAAGGTTATAATGAATTCTGCTCACTACTTAGAAAGTTACTAGATGCCCTGTCTCCTGTTTTTGTAGAATTTCTGTCTTTGAGTAATAGATTTTGTTACAGTGTTTGAGAGCTCACTTTGTTGTAAACCAAGTAAGTAGAAAGCTGCATGCCAGAAAACTATAATTAAAAGTAAGTTTATGCATAAATATTTGTTACATCCATGTAGTTCTGTTTGCAAATGACATATAGGTTAACATGGTTAGTGTATTATAAATGGGTCTAAAATTTCCTTTAAAATGAATAAATATTTAAGAGCTTTTAAATTGCCTGACAAATTTAAAAAGCATATTTTAGACTGGCAAAAATAATTAGAATTATTCCATTGAATCATCTAGCCATAGCGTTACTTTTTCCTTCCTATGACTGTAGTTTGTTTATGCATGTGGTAGAATTTTCTTATATATCAGTGCTATAGTTTTTTTTTTTTTTTTTTACTGCAGTATTCATAAGTATGCTTATCTCCTTTTGATTTGATTACAAATGCTGTTTACAGGCTACTTCATTATTGTTTCAACCTTGAAAAATTTGCAATAGTTGTTTAAATGTTTGTTTTGAACGTTTTGAGTATATTGTGGTTTGTAACAACATGCATTTTTTTTTTCAAAACAATAATTTATTCTCATGACTGCATATGAACACTATATTCAAAATGTAAAAAAAAAATATGAATCCAGCTTCTCTTAAACAAGAGAGAAAAAACAAAAACATCGAGTCTTACAAAGTTACAATACAAGAAAAAAACAGAGCATATAAAATCAGAGAGCTTCTACCAGTCTGAAGTTGTTGCATCTCGTAACAGTGAATGAATCAAATAACCAATAAAAAATTAGATTCATGGCCCCTGAGTATAAAAAAATCAACAAACTTCTGCTAAGAATATAAGTAACACAGTGATGGGCTCCATCTTCTAAGAAATGTCTGTCATTGTCCTTTTGATATAAGTGGTTTTTCCTCACTCATCAAATCTGTCACACTACATTTTATGTCCTCCAAATTCAAAGGATCCTTTGATTTCCACTTTTTAGTAACTGATTTTTTGTGCAAAGAACTATCAGAATATTTTTTTTAATATGTACTGGGATTTTCCAACTTTCTTCACAATCATAAGAATTCTGCTTCTTTAGAAAGCAATACCTGATCCCCACAAACTCGTGTTACTAAAGTTCTTAGGGATAATCTAAAATCTTTAATCCTGTTAAACTTCTAAAAACTATGGAGCCAGGATCTCCTTTCCCTGACAAACATTGCCAGATTTGCGGATTAGTTGTTGGAAACATTTATTTAAACTAACTGGAGTGTAAACAAGTTGTACAGGCACTTCCATGCAAAGATCTGAATCAAGAGCAATGCTTAGAAAACACTTGGTACTAATGATTTGATCAGGAAAGTGTATCGCATTGCCTCCATTACGAATTCCACTAGTTCTGCATTATAGATTTTATTTTTGGAAACCCACTGCATTCACTTTGACTGTTCTTGTAAACATGCATATACAAACATTACAGTTTGAGGAAACTCAAATTTAATAATAACCACCACAAACCTGACATGAATGCCAAACAGGAAAAACTAGAAATAAACATCCATGCTGTTTTTGAAGCTCAGATTTAGTATTGGCTGCCTGCCATGTTAATCCAGCCTGGCCCTGGATAACAGTGTGATACCAATAAATCAGCTTGGTACTTTGTCTCTTCAAATGCCAAAAGACGATTTCATGGATCTTTTGCCACTAAGCCTATTGGCATTAGCTCATTAAAGTCTAAGGGGAAAATATACCTGGTTATCACTTCTCAAACATCCTGTCTCATAACATCTGAAACTGTAAGCACTGACTTCGCCAGAGGCTACTGTAAAACTGACCTCACCAATCCATACCTGAGTCAGGATTTGTCACTTCCTGCAGCATTCACGTCCACGTAGCTGGGCGAGACAGCATGTATAAAGTAGATCAGACACTCTAACTGCCTGCCAATATCTCAGCAGATCATCTGATCACCTCCCTCATAAGAGGGCAAAAGAAGCTTTTCTCAGGCTAACCTAGGTTTGGAATTTTCCTGTAAATACATTATCATCATGTTGTTTAAGCTTTTAAGAACTTAATGTAGGAGGGATGGCCAAATTGAAAGGGCCAAGTACAATACATGAAGCAAAACGAATAACTGAAAGGCCTACAGTAATACAAAAGAATACTGATAAAAAAGAATGCAGTCAAGCTTTTTGCAGCACCATTATAAGTTGTGAAAATCTGTAGCAATGCCAAAGATCTCTGCAGCGTATCTGAAGTCTTTTTTATCCAGACTGAATGAAGTTCACATAAATTATTAGCTTATTAAAGTTCAAGATTAACTGATAAACATTCTTTGTTTCATACAGAATGATTATAGGATTTGCTGTCTTTTAGTTTTTTAATATGATAAATTGCTAGATATGTAGGTAGACAGACAGATGAATAGATTAATAAAGAGGCAGGGAAACAGCAAACATCTGAGTGAGTTTCAAGATGGTCTGAAGTAATCAAGAATAGCAAAAACAAAAAGTAGAAGTTACAAACAAACAAA
The DNA here is from genome assembly GCF_019279795.1 of Protopterus annectens. Lineage (NCBI taxonomy): Eukaryota > Metazoa > Chordata > Ceratodontiformes > Protopteridae > Protopterus > Protopterus annectens. The sequence goes on along the minus strand of NC_056741.1, from coordinate 1,067,235,778 downwards.
AAAGTTAAAGCAAATGTTTATAGTTTTGTGGTACTGTGTATCCCTGATGTTTGCAGTAAATTAAGATGAGCCTATGCAAATATGTTCCCTTCCTCTTTTGCTGCATTTATAGCAAACAAGTCAGCAACATAGCCTGCCCTATCTGAATCAGTGTGACTTAAGTTGCTAAGTCATTCTGGCTTGTTGCTATCAGTTAACACCCTTTCCTCTGCAGTCCATGCTTAGAAGATGAAGTGCGTTTTTTTATTATTTGTATATGATTAAAGTGAAATCAAATTGAAGAACAACAGTTCTTTTAGAATTTCTATTGATGCCTGAAGCAGGGCTGTCAAAAACCCATTACTGGTTATCTCAATTCTCAATTATATTAAACATTAAGTAGCTACATAATAAAAATAAACAAACAAATAAATAAATAAATAAATAACGACTACAATAAACTGTGCAAATGCAAAAATATAATACATTTCCTAATCTTGAAACTGAGGTACGTTAAAAGCATCTAAAGTGTGTTGCAGGTCAGAAACTTTATTTCTATTGTATCTGCTTCAACAGGATTTATTTTAACACAGAGGATTTGCTGCTTGGTGATCAGTTTGTTTTCAACATTAAGATAAATTTTATTCTGCATCTCACATCACTCAATGCTGAGAGCTGCAAAAAAAAAAAAAATGGCTGTGATTCATAGCCAAACTCTGAGTGCTGGAGGATAACCATATGGTATGAAAAGTGAGGGGAAAGAAGATAATTTGTTTTTTTCGTGTAAGGAAAGATATTTTTTTAAGTTTCACACGAAAAAGGTTAGGTTGGGAAAATACTGATGGATGTCTGTAGATACAGCAGAGGAAGAAATGTAAATAGCAGAAAGGCAGACAAACAAGGAGTCCATTGGTCAAAGCACTGCAGAGCTAATTAGATTTGTATTAGGTAATGAAGATCCAAATTCAACAGCTTGTGGAGATGGAGGAGGTTTGATTGTCTGACTTGTTCAACAATGGGGCCTACAGAAGAGCAGCAGAATGGTAAAACGTCATCAAACACATTGTAAAACACACTAGTGCAAAATGTGATACGGACATAACACAATACATACACACACCTGCCTAGACAGGTGACCCTGTCTTCTGTGGTAACTATTAAGTATAAACGAATAACAGTTAAGACAGCAGAAGAAAGCTGTAATGAAAAAAAAAATGCTAACAGTACATTTCTGTCCCTCTCATCTTAATCTCTACCTTGCACTGGCACTGTTTCAGGTCACTATATCAATGCCGGCATTGCTGACTAGAATAGGTGATGCCAGTAGCAATGCTGAGCATTTGTACAAGATCATACCAGGCATCCACTTTCCTCAAAGAGCCATCATAATTGCTCTGGATGTACTTTTAATAGTTCCTGTGTAAGATGAACTAGGAGACTCCTGCTTTCTCTGCTACAATAAGCTGGAGTCCTGAATTCCCCACTTCCTGAAGTAGCCATGACCACTCAGTTAGGTCAACTTGAGTAGCAAAATATAACCCCTATGCACACAGACAGACATTTGTGAATCGTACCTAGTAATGTAATGCTGCACCTTAGCAGTACATGTATGTATGCTGTATACATGCACATATACTATATACATGAGCATACAGGTCACATGCTTTATGTTTACTGAAGTTTGCATGGCTTGTGGCATATAGAGACCATGCACACTGGCAGGGATTTGCAGTCAACCACACTAATTGTCTTCAGTTGCATAAACATAATGCCGTCTCTTATTAACATGATAGAAGGCATTGATGCCTCTTTGAACAACACCACTTAAAATCTAACTTTGAAACAGAGGAATTTCACTGTAGACATTCAGCTTATCAGAGTTAAAGAAGGAGTCCCAGGGCCAAATAAAGCAGAAGCCTCTCTTTGTACTTGCCTAAGTTCCTGTGCTAAATGGGAGGACCCCTCCACATTGACTGCTGTGATCACTCAAATGTCAGTTAAGGGGAAAAACACAGTGGTATTTCTGATGTAACCACAAGTCACAAGATTGGGCAGCTGGAAAAAATGGTTTAGTACATTTTATTTAATTTCATTTATTTATTTTTTTATTTTTTATTTCTGACCAAAGAAGTTTATGGTGGTCTCAGAAATGCTGATTCACGTATTTCCAGTCTGTAGTTTATACAGGAGAAAGAGTGGCAGATTAGAAATGCAAAACTTGTAATGGACCTAGTCTTTTGTTGGGAAGAATTCCTCTTCAGAATTCAAAGAACCCTATTAGGTATATCACTTCCCCCTTTCACTTTGTCCATGTGGTCTTTCCTACCTGGAATAATTTTTTTATCTTGATCTAAATAGTTTAATCTACATTGTGTACTCTAGAAAGGATTATAGCTGTATTTAGACAAGACATCTAAGGGCAACTGGAAATAGTTGCAAGTAATAGCCTGAATGTGACTAATAGAAATGCATAACAGGAAAAGTAGCAATAGTATGCAATGCAATGGGATACAATGTGCTATGCAATGTAGTGTTATAGGTTCATAGGTTCATACTAGGCTATCTGCCCTGGGGCAATTATAAGCCCAGCCCGATTCTGTATGGCTTACGCCACCCCTTGATTTGAGTATACTGTGCCCTTTTTTAAGGTTTAGTTTACTGTACCTCTGTCTAATAGTGACACGGGAGTAATCCCTGGGACAAACCTACGATCCCCCATCCACTTATCGAGATTCTTCTTGAAGAGATTCAGTGAGGTGCTCTGCCTCACATGAACTGGAATTCTATTCCAGAGCGAAGGGAGCCTCTGGGTTATGAACCTGTCCCTCCAGCAAGTTCTATTTATTTCTGTGCTGAGGTTCAAGTCCCTCGAGCGTGTGGCTCTAAGGGATTTAGATTTACTGAGGTGGAGCATGTCCATTAATTCTGGATTTGACATAGCTTTGTATGTCAGGCATAGATCGCCTCGAAGTAGGAGGTATGCAACTGAGTAGAGCTGGAGTTTTTTTAACCGAGCAGTATATGGCATCTGTTTGAGACCCTTGATCCTCTTGGTGAGATACTTTTGGGGTCTTTCTAATTGCTGCCGGTGTCGGGTAAGGTACATCCCAAAAGGGGCATTTTATTCTATGATGGGCCTGATGAGGGATGAATAAAGGGGCACGATTACCTCTCTTGATCTAGATGTGAAACCCTTCATGATGAGGTGAGCTATGTAGAAGGTCTTTCTAACCACTTTGGCAATGTGGTTTTCAAAGGAGAGATTGCTATCAACTTGGGTCCCCAGGTCCCTAATAACTTTCTCTGTACTTAATGGGTTTCCGCCTATGTGGTAATTTGTGGGCACATTGTTTTTGCCAAAGGGTATGACTATACATTTTTTGGCATTTAGCTTCAAACCATGGCGCTGGCACCAGTTATCTGTCTCTGTGAGACCTTTTTGAAGGATGTTTGTGTCAGCTGGAGAGTTGATTATGGTGCCCAGTTTGCAGTCATCAGTTTGCCTGTACCTCGGAAAAGTATATACCGAACAAGAGTGGTCCTAGGACAGAACCCTGTGGGATGCCACTTATGACCGGTTTTGAGTATGACATGGCTCCAGCAACTCTCACTCTGTGGGTTCTGTCTTTGAGCCAGTTTGCGACCCATCTTGTGACATAGGGGTTTATATTTAAGCTGGATAGCTTATCTATGATGCCAGAGTGGGGTATTATGTCAAATGCCTTTGCAAGGTCCAGATAGGCTGTGTGGACTACCTTCCCTTCATCTATGGCTTTGGTGACTGTTTCAAAGAAGTCAACCAGGTTCAAAAGGCAGGATCTGCCCTTGACAAAGCCGAACTGGGTAGGATCTAGTGTCTGTAGGTCCCCAATGTCTTTGTTTATGAGCTCCATGATGATCCTCTCCATAGCCTTGCAGACTAAGCTAGTCAGGCTTATGGGGCAATAGTTTCCAGGGTCCGTAGAGGCTCCCCCTTTGTGGAGTGGGACCACTGTTGCTGTACGCCATTCTGTGGGCACATATCTTGTAGTGAGGCTGAGATTGTATAGCTGTTTTATTTGAGGGATTAGTTCCTCTTGTAGTTCATGTAGGACGCAACCTGGGATGCCATCTGGTCCCATGGAAGCAGTGTTTTTTGCTTTGGAGAGGGCAGCCTTCACCTGAGCATCTGAGATGTTTGGGATGCAGCCCTCTGCCGGGATAGATATTTTCTCTTTTGGGGGGGGGGGTGGAGAAGTTTGCACTGAACCTGTCTGCCAGGATATTGGCGAAGTCTGTGGGTTCAGTGTATTTTTTGTTGTTTAGAATCAACTCAGAACAAGTCTGGGAGTTGCATCCTAGGTTTCTAACATAACTGAAAAAAGCCTTATGATTGTCTTTGGTGTCCTGTGCAATTTTTCTCTCGAAGCTGGCCTTGGAGTATTTTATGAGGGATTGTAATTTTTTGCTAGTACTGATCAGAGATGCCTTCCCTATTAGGGATTTTGCTCTATCATGTAGTAGCTTCCTCCTTCTGTTGTGCAGTTTATTTATGGCAGGGGTCCACCAGACTGGATGCCTGCCTTTGGATGATTGGGTCTTGGTTTTGTTTGGGATAGCATGATCCATGCATTCCTGGAGATGTCCGTAGAATGCATTTATATAGGATTCTGCAGTTTGGGCTGTAGTTTCCACTGGCCCTGGGGCCTTGAAGGATTCCACTTCGGTTTTGAGAAGTGAGAAGTTCGCTTTTGAGAAGTTTTTCACTGTGGTTTTCTGGGCTGAGGGTGGGGTCGGGATGTGGACATCCAGTGAAATTAATTTATGGTCTAATCTTACCAATGAGGGATATACTTCTGGTGTGGAGCATAGAGTCCCCATGTTGGTAATGATCAGGTCTAGTATGTTGTCCCCTCTTGTGGGAGTGGTGACTAGTTGTTCCATAGCATTTGAGTTTATAATTTCCATGAATCTTTGGGCTAAGGTGCTGGGGCTTGAGTAGTGCTTCCAGTCAATGTTTGGGTAGTTGAAGTCACCCAATATAATGGTGTTCGGAGAGATCTTCATGTTCTCCAATGTTTTCAGGAAAGCCGAATGGGATTCCTGACTTTGAGAGGGTGGTCTGTAGGATGCTATAAACTGAAAAGCAGTCTTGCCCACTGTTAGTTGCACATGGATGGTCTCCGATACCGTGCAATGCCACTAACCTGGAGGTGTGGATATCCTTGATAAATATGGAAACTCCCCCTCCTTTTGTGGTTCGGTCCGGGTTTTGGGGCCGAAAAGCATGATATGAGGTATAGCCTGGTAGTGCTGGGGTGCTCTCTGGAGCCTTGAACCAGGTTTCTGTCACTGCACAGATATTGATGTTCTCCATACTGAGGAGAGCTTCGAGTGCGTGCATCTTGAGGTTAAGACTTCTGGCATTTAGCAGCATTACCCTTAGTTTCTTGTTCCTTGTGCTGTCTATGGGGGGTGGGTTTGACTTTTGAGCCTTGCCTAAAAAAGGCACTATGGGGGTGGCAAGAGCCTTTGCCAATATCCAAAAGCCCAGTGGTGACAGGTGCAAGCTGTGCCTAGCGAAGCAGTCGAGCATGTCATCCCAGGCTGACAGACACTGGATCCCCTGTGAATGACACCAACGTTTTAGCCAATTGTTAAAATCAATCATTTTGTCTTTGTACTGTGGCATCATTCTAGGTGAGGGTAAGATGCTGCTCAAGGTCAGGGTCATACCAGTCTGGGCTACATGATCAGAGAGCTCCTCTATGTCTCTTTTCATGTAGTCCAGGGAGGTACGTCTCAGGTCATTCACACCAGCATGTACAATGACTGAGTCATATTTGTATTTGCTTTGGAGTGACCTGAGTGCTTGCGTTATGTGGTGGATCCTAGCACCTGACAGGCAGCTCACTGTGACCTTCTCTTTATTCAGCCTGGTGAGTGGGACGTCAGTGTGTCTGACAGTAGAGTCACCTATAACAAGAGTATCAGGTGTGTTATTCAGCCTTAAGGGCTGTGGCAGCTAGACACACTGACTTTGTGGGTTATGTGTTGTGTGTGTTTTGTTTTGAGGTAGCGTTTGCTTGGATGTCTGCTTTGGAGGTCTCTGTTGCTTAGGTAGATTTTTATTTAGAGCCTCCGAGTATGATTTTGTGTATTCATGTGTTTGGTTCGCTGATGTGGTGGGACTATGTGATACTGGAATTGTGTTGTGTGAGGTTACCTTCTCCTCCTGACTGGTTACACCAGTTTTGAGATGAGAGAGCTCAGCCTCCAGTTTGGCTAAATAGTTGCATCTCTCACATATATTTGAACCTGTTTGGAGGAGGAGAGGGTTGTCCGTGTACATGAGACAGTTGTAACATTGCCTCAAAATTCCCAGATTCACCAGCTGGACTGGAGAGGAAACCATTGACTGACCTTTGGACATGCTAGAGTAATAGGGAAACTGAATTTAAGACAGACCAACAGAGGACAGGGTAATCGTAGAGAGTATAAGAGTAAGTAGTGCTTATGGTTTAATAGTGCTAACTTGTAGGATTACTAAATTGGACCAGTGAAGGGCCTTAGAATGAGAATATGGTGTTTAAATTGAGAGATAGAACAGTTCTAAGGGAAAAAGTGAAGAGCAGACTTTGTGGAGCCAGGAATAGTTTAAACCCAATTAGGTGGTGCTGCCTGTTGTTGCGCTATGCTCAAAAACGCGCAAAACCGCGCAAAAGAGGGTTGTAAGAGAGGAAGATGAAGGAGTTTTGGAATTGACCCAAAATGGCCAATAAAACTACAGTTTCAAGTCAGTAACCACTCCCACAGTGGCAGGCAGGCTGCTCAATGTTTTTCACTGCCACTGATCAACAGAGAGACTTTCCTTTAGCCCAAGCAAAAAATGGCCTCACAGAAACTTACAAACAGTTCAAGAACAGCAAGCCTGTAACTGAACTTTTTTAAATCTCAGAAAAGTGGGAAAAAAGCAAGATTTTTTTTTGTTTTTTCAGAGATAACAGAGGTTAACAAGTATCAGCAAGTTATATCAGTGCAGTAAATGACCCCACACAAGAGTGCTAGGCCAAAGACAGATAAAATGCAAGTTTTGAGAAGAAAACAATTTTAAAAATAAGTGCAAATAGGAAATTCAGTAAACAGCTCTAGGTTGTGCTCTAAATACAGTTACTAATGCAGAAATCAAATTTAACAAGCCAGAAAATGCTCAAAATAGGCAGCTATGCAGAAAAACTTAGCAAATAAATGGAGGAAAAATACTTAAAGTCTCAAAAGTGGCTCCTTTCTTCTCTCAGAGTTTTCTCCTCTTGGTGGGTGCTTCACCAACAGCCAACAAGCCTGAAAAGACCCCAAAACCATGAGGCTGATTATACAAGCATTATACAATCTAGTAGTATACTAGAAGAATTTTATGCAGGCATGAGGAATTTAGACATTCAGAGAGAGGTTAAGATTATAGTATAAGTAAAATCACAGTGTATTTCAGTTGCATTTGGGCATCAATAAGAATTGTTATTTAGAAGGTCGAGTACATTATGTTTGTTTGGCTTTTCCCAGTTAGGGGTTACCACAGTGGAACTCTGGTCCACTAATGATTGGCAGTCGATTTTTATGCTGCCGAGTTGCTAGCCCGACACTTGACCTTCAGCAAAGGCACACCCATTCACACATGTCTTTTGGAGGCCACTCGACTGCAGAGAGGACATGCAGACACCACACAGAAGGCACTCCAGCCAAGAATCAAACAGGAGAACCTCTTGCTGTGAGGCAGCAATGCTACTGCTGTACCACTGCAGCTTCCGAGGTTGAGTACATTATAATGTTATAAAATAATTATTGTTTCTGTGTATTTAATTGGGTAGGAAGACTTGTAGAGGTGAAAGTGGAGAGTGAGTTGGTATGATATGCCAGTATGATGAATGAATATGTGTTTGTATTGAATGTCCAATGATGAAAGAGCTTTCTGATACTTTGCAATTTCTTGTTGCTTTTATCCATGACTTGACTGTCACTGATCAAGTTACAAACACACACACACACATACACACACACACACACACACACACACACACACACACACACACACACACACACACACACACACACACACACACACATACACACACACACACACACACACACACACACACACACACACACACACACACACACACACACAAACACACATTCACTCACCCAAACTCCTCTTCCGCACTGCTATAATTATAGAAACCAGCTCCCATTTGAGACTCAAACCCAATTCCTGCAGTATACTACATTGTGTTACTGCCACTGGACAGACAGGTGTTGAGTTTTCTCTTATAATGTTACAAATCTTTTTTGGAGAAAGTTCCCCTGCACCCCAGTGGCAGGAGTGTGCAGTTAGAACTTGTCTGATTGAAGATTACAGGAACAGGGCTCAGTTTTGAGATTTTTTTACTGGTTAATTGGGTAATTTGTTTAAAAGCCTTTTCTGATTGCTTGTAGTCATCTAAAGCTGTTTTAAGTGTATTTTTTACTGTTTGTAGTCATTTAAAGCTGTTTTAAGTGTATTTTTTACTGTTTTTGCCTTATCTTTTCAAAAAATATTTTCCTTGTTTCCCACCTTTCTAAGCTAGTATAGTCCAGTTTTCAAGTTAGTGCTGAATTCAGGGCTGTGTTACAATTTTCTGAGTTGCCCATACCTTACTTGGATAGAATTAGGTTTCTCTGTTCACCTGTGAGAGAGAGGGGGCTTTGAGCAGCCATCTGTCCCTGGAGGAGTGGTTCCAGCCCAGATGTTAGTTTATAGGCCATTTTGTACTAATTTCTATCTCTTTCATTTCCCTGCTGTAAAAGCTATGTTTGCATGTTTTTTCACATCTGGGCAGTGCCGGTTAGCTAGGGCTAAATTATTCCTGGCTCCACCAAGTCTCCTCTTCAATTTTTCCCTTGAAAGTAGTCTAACTCTCAACCTAAGCACTTAAAAAGCATCCTACAGCCCAGCACGTGCTCAGACCTAATAGCAAGCACTAATATACCCCAACACTTGATTGCCCAGCAGGGCAAGGCTCATTATTCACCCCTCACCAACCAAGCGACTAAGCAGCTCACCCTACTTTTCAGGCATGACCAAAGCGCAGTTTCAGGTATACTCTCCAGACCAGCTGGAGGATCTAGGTATCCTGAGGCAATGTTACAACTGCCTCATGTACACAGACAACACTCTCTTCCTACCACAAAACATTACCATATGCGAGAGATGCAATTATATAGCTAAACTGGAAGCTAAGCTCTCTCCACCCAAGACTGGAACAGGCAGTCATGAGGAGAATGTTAACACTTGCACCACACCTCCAGCCTCACATATACATACTAAACCAGCACTGGCAAAAAATACACATAAATACACAAAATCATACTCAGAGGCTCTAAATAAAAACCTGCAAAAGCATCAGAGACCTCCAAAGCAGACACCCAAAAAATGTGCACCTCCAGTCACAAACCAGACAACACATAAAACACAAAATCAGTGTGCCGCACAATCACAGCCTTTAAGGCGAAATAACATACCTAACACACTAGTAATAGGCGACTCTATAGTCAGGCACACTGACGTCCTGCTCACTAGGCTAGACAAGGAGAAATTTACTGTTAGCTGCCTGTCGGGAGCCAGACAGGGCTGTGTTACAGGAGCATACATCACATAACACAAGCACTCAGGTCACTCCAGAACAAGTACAAATATGACTCTGTCATTGTTCATGTTGGTGTGAATAACCTGAGATGTACCTCCCTGGACTACATGAAAAGAGAAATGGAAGAGCTCTCTGATCATGTAGCCCAGGTGGGTATGACCCTGACCCTGAGTAGCATCCTGCCCTCATCAAGAATGATACCGCAGTATAAAGAAAAATGATCAATTTCAACAATTGGGTAAGCTTCTGGTGTCATTCAAAGGGGATCCAGTGTCTCTCAGCCTGGGACAACATGCTCAGCAAGCCTCGTTGCTTCACAAGAAATGGCTCGCACCTGTCACTCCTAGGCTTTCGAATACTGACCAAGGCTCTTGCTGCCCCCATAGTGAATTTTTTAGGTAAGGCTCAGAAGTCAAACCCACCTCCATAAACAGCACAAATAAAAAAAATGAGGGTTATGCTACTCAACGCCAGAAGTTTAAATCTCAAAATGCATGCACTCAAAGCACTCCTCAGTATGGAGAATGTCAACATCTGTGCAGTAACTAAAACCTGGTTCAAGGATCCACAAAGCACCCCAACACTACTGGGCTACAACTCATACCACACATTTTGGCCACAGAACATGGACTGAAACACAAAAGGAGGGGGTGTATCCATATTCATCAAGGATACCTACACCTCCAGGTTAGTGGCGTAGCATGATACCTCTGAGATCATCCATATGCAGTTAACATTGGGCAAATCGGCAATGAAAATTGTGGCCTGCTACAGATCACCCTCATTGACCCAGGACCACCACTCCGGCTTTCTGGCAACACTGGAAAACATGAAGTTCCTACGGAACACCCTGATATTGGGCGATTCCAATTACCCTACCGTTAACTGGGAAAACAACTCAAGTACAAACTCCCAGGTCCAGCGCTTCCTGGAATTTATCAACTCAAATGCCCTGGATCAGCTGGTAAACTCCCCTACCAGAGGTGAAAACATATTGGACCTAATCATCACCAACATGGATGACAAGTGTTCTGCACCAGAGGTCAACCCGTCACTGGTTAGATCAGACCATAAACTAATCACTCTGGATGTCTGCACCACACCACCACCCCCAACCAAGGAAACCACAGTGAAAAACTTTTCTATAGCAAACTTCACCTTACTTAAGACAGTAGTGGTAAGTTTCACAGCCCGCACTCTAAAAGATAACAGTGTCCAAGCTGCAGGAACCTTTACAAATGCACTCTATGAGTACCTACAAGGATGAATGGATCCTGCCATCCCTAGCAAAACCAAGACTCACTCCCCTAAGAGAAGGAAACCAGTCTGGTGGTCCCCTGCCATAAACAGGCTATACAATAGAAGGAGGAAACTATTTCAGAAAAAAGCAAATCCCAAGAAGGAAAGACATCCCTGATCAGTATCAGTAAGAAACTAAGGTCTCTCATAAAATCATCCAAGGCTAAGTTCAAAAGGAAAATAGCCAAGGATTCAAAAGATAACCACAAAGCCTTCTTTAGCTATGTGAAGAATCTAAGTGGCAACTCACAGATATGCTCTGAGCTAGTGCAAAATAGCACAAAATATATTGAACCTACTGATATTTCCAACATCCTGGCAGATAGAGTCAGTGCAAACTTCACCCCCCTCTCACCCCCAAAAGGGCACACAACAATACCGGAAAAGTGTAGTGTCCCAGAAATCACAGACACACAGGTGAAAACAGCCCTTTCAAAAGCCAAAAGCACAGTGTCAATGTGGCCAGATGGTGTCCCAGGCTGCGTCTTGCATGAACTGCAGAACGAACTAACTCTCCAGCTAAACGCACTGTTCAACCTCAGCCTCTCCACAGACTACATGCCCATAGAATGGTGCACAGCAACGGTTATTCTGCTCCACAAAGGAGGGGCCACAACTGACCCTGGAAACTATCACCCCACATTTGCAAGGCTATGGAGCGCATCATCATGGAACTCATTAACAAAGACATTGGGAACCTCCAAACACTTGACCCAACCCAGTTCGGCTTTGTTAAGGGAAGATCATGCCTACTAAACCTGGTTGACTTCTTCGAGACAGTCACCAAGGCCATAGATGAGGTGAAGGTGGCTCACACAGCCAACCTTGACCTCGCCAAGGCTTTTGGCACCATTCCCCACTATGGAATTATAGAAAAACTCACCAGCCTGAACATAAACCCCTATGTCACGAGATGGGTTGCCAACTGGCTTACAGACAGAACTCACACGGTAAGAATAGCAGGCTCCAGGTCCGACTCTAAACCAGTCACAAGTGGTGTCCCACATGGCTGAGTCCTGGGACCCCTACTGTTCGGCATATATTTCTCAGAAGTACAGGCAAACACAGGAGGACTATGGCTAACCAAGTTCGTTGATGACTGTAATTGACTCTCTGGCTGACATGGACATTCTCCAAAAGGGCCTTACTGAGATGGACACCTGGTGTCAAAGTCATGGTCTCAAGCTAAATGCCAAAAAATGCATAGTCATCCCGTATGGAAAAAACAAAACACCCATGAATTACCACATAGTTGGCAGCCCTCTTAATACAGAAGAGGTAATAAGAGATCTGGGGACCCAGGTAGATAATAATCTCTTCTTTAACAATCGTATTGCCAGAGTAGTTAGGAAATCCTTCCATGTAGTCCATCTAATTACTAAAGGGTTCACATCTAGAAATAAATAGGTTATAGTGCCCCTCTGCTCGTCACTCATCAGACCTATCATGGAGTACAATGTCCCATTTGGGATGTACCTCACAAGACACTTCCAACAGCTGTAAAGACCACAAAAGTACCTCACCAAGAGGGTTACTGGCCTTAAACATATGTTCTATGCAGCCCGACTGGAAAAACTCCGGCTGTACTCAGTGGCATATCGCTTAGTTAGAGGTGATCTCTGCATGACTTACAAAGCCATGTCCAACTCAGAATTGATGGACATGCTCCACCTAAAGAAATCCAAGTCACTGCGAGCCACTCACTCTAGTGAGCTAAACCTCACCACAACAATAAATAGAACATGCTGGAGGGATAGAGTCCTGTCACAGAGACTCCCCATGCTTTGGAACAAAATCCCTAACTACATTAGGCATAGCCTCTCACCAACACTCTTCAAGAGAAACCTTGACAAGTGGGTGGGTAACAGAAAATACACCCCTGGGATCACTTCCTTGGATCTTCTTGACAGAGGCTCAGTTAATTAATTAATGGGGCAGCAAAAGCTGACACACTCTGGCTAGGCTTATAAATGCCCTCTGGTAGATAGCCTAGTACCTACCTATGAACCTATGAAATGAGATGGGAACCAAGGTCAGATTTCAAATGCACGTGCACACACACACACACACACACACACACACACACACACACACACACACGCACATGCATGCGCGCGCATGCTCACACACACACGCACACACACACACACACACACACACACACACACACACACACACACACACACACACACACTCACAAAGTAATCTTCTCAGGCAGTGCTGGAATCAAAAGAAGCAAAAGGAAAACACCAGCTGTCAGTGGGACGCAAACCCAGGACCTCGAGCATATTATGTCGCTGTTACTACCACTGGGCCAACAAGATCCCCTGAATTGATAGATGTCAAGTTTTCCCTTAGAGCCTCATCTTTTCAGCTAGAACACTGCCAACATGGTGATGAAGGTCAAATTACAAACAAACACACACACAAACACAGATGCAATCCTCTGTTCAGAATAACAAAAGGGAAAGAACAACACCATCTCCCAATTGAGACTCTGCCTGAGGATCTTGTTGGTCCAGTGGCAGCAAGAACAGCATGCTTTGCTGGAGGTCTTAAGTTAGAGCTCTGAATGAGAATTACTTTTGGCCTTTTACTTCTGTGGTACTAGTTTCTTCTGGGTGGTGAAGAGGCAGAAAATAGATAGTTTTATGAGGTAAAGTTAAATGAGAATGTAATAACTAATTGTGATATTTGTGTGTATTATTTGGTAAATGACTGCTCAGAAGAGTTAAAGGTGTCACTTCACCTTGATAATAAATAGTGATATTATGGACTTCTGCAACTCCTGTTATCTTGTGCTTATCAGACTAATTTACAAAGGATACGTTGGAATTCATACTGTAATACGGTTTTCTTTTCTTATTTTTGTTCTTTTTATGAAATCAAATTTTTATAATTTGCACCAAACTAATGTAAGAATAGGTCAGCATTTTTTGTAGGGTTTAGATACCACTCCAGTCAGGTACATTCAACACTGGTTGTTATATTTTACTAAGTATAAACATGCAGTGTAAGTGATGACTGGCAATATATTATTTGCTATTACATGTCACTTTTTATGTTTCTGAAGTTATATTTTCTTTCATTAATTTCTTTATTACTAGTGTTGTTCCAGTTGGTGTTCAGTCAAAGAAGGTACAACTGTTATGCATTAATTCATTTATACATTTTTCATATAAAATAAAGCATATGAAACATTTCAATTATTCTAGGTGCAGTTGAAGCCTATGACATAAGGAGAGCCCCATCCATATAAAATAAAGTTCATTCCTGTCCATACTCAAGTGCAACATGCATCTGTGGCTTAAAAACATCATATTTACACCCAGGACTGCCCCCTGTACTACTAATGGACAGAGATAGCCCCTAAATACTTTATCACATGCATGGATCCTCTCAGATTATCTATGGTATGATCCCAGTTATTCCCATTAAGGGTAATATATAATTATTGAACATGGGATGAGTAAGGTCAATCTCTAACCAAATGGGATAGGTTAATTTAAGCACAAAAAAGGAAATTGGCTAGACTTATAATGGCCCACCAGGGCAGCTATCCTAGTACTAACCTATGAACCTATGAACTAATAACAGACAAATACATACACACCAACATACACATACAGTTTTGCATTATGTGACCCAAACAGTGCTCAAGCTTGGAGAATCATGGTCTTGTACATTTGATATTTATGTATTATTAAATTAAAACATACTCATGCCTTCTTCTCCCTCTAAGATGTGCAGCGATCATGCATCCATTTTTGTATTTTACTCAAATTGCAGTACAGCAGGGCAGTTTCAGTATCAGATGTGGCTGATATGTGCTGCAAACAAATGAAGCCTGAAAAGGTTGTTTGATGTTTAGCCTAAAACAGTTTCAAGTGTTGCAAAAATATGAACACTGAGTTCAGAAATTAAGAAAGAAGTCTGAAAATCTGTTTCATGTCTAACCTAAAACGGAGCTTATTTTCAGCTGAGGCCCAGGGAGAAATACTCCAGATGCATGTCTTTGGAATGTGGAAGGAGACCAGAGTACCCAGAGGAAACCCATGCAAACACAGGGAGGACATGCAGACTCTGCACAGAAGGCACCCAAGCCAAGAATCAAACTAGAGAACCTCTTGCTGTGAGCCAGTGTTAACTGCTGCACCAACGTGCCGCCCATATAATTACTTAACAAATTGCAAGTTGGGTTATGATCAGGCCATCTCAATCTCACAATTTAATTTGCAGAAATATAGAATCCTGCTTACAGTCTTTATTTTGCTTTTGCATTATAATATCTTTGATTCACTACAAGAATATATCCATTCTGTTTTCTCATCCTAATTTTATAAATTAAAAGGGCAGAAGTGATAATGAAATCATCAGAACAACAGAACTGTACAGCACCACAGGGTCCTGCTGACAAGAGGGAACATTAATATGTTAACTATTTTATATGAGCCATCTGCGGCAGGGATGTAGATAGAAAAATCTGTTGTGTACTCACAGGTTCTTATTTTTCTGCCTTCCTCATCCATTTGGTGTTTAGAAACATTGATAAATCTGTTCAGTATGTTGCCCCCAAGCTGTTCCTTCTATTAAACACTCTTTGTTTGGCAAGCTATGTTCCCAGAGTTTGGGGCAGTAATTTAGACAGTTTGTAGACATATTATGACCCGAAAGTAGCGATATTCCTAAGTAATGCCACAGAGTACAAAGAGTACACCATTTATCTGTTTTGTCAATATCACTTTTATTTTCATTTATGATTTTTTGTGTAGTTTTATGTATAATTTAGATAAAATCACATCATTCTCAATATGCATATTATTTGTTTCAAAAGTTTATTTTTAATATTGTAAAGAATACTGCTTTAATGATGTCATTATATTATGTTCAAACAGAAGCAGCACTGAAACAAATCATATGGCAGCTTTTATGTTGCTTTATTTTATTGTATAAAACTAACATGCAGTGTGGTTTAGGGGTTGTGTAAAATTATGGAACACGTGGAGCTTTCGCAAGTACAGCAAGTGCAAGGGCCCCAAACACTGTATGTCCAAACACAAAAGAATCAGCCAGCACTATAATGAGAGGATATTATAAACTTTTATTGGATGCAGCCATTAAAAAAACAACATACTGGTTTTGGTTATCTGCCTTCTTCATTGTACTTGTGCATATTAACCATTCATCAACATTTTATAGATATTACATCAATTAAATCCATCCATCTCATCAAAAGTTAAGTATTAAGCAATTAATGCTCATTCAGTCCGAGTGAAAAAGCACATCCATTTACATATACCAAAAACTGTCATATTGCTTTAAAACATAATGAATCTGATTTTAACATACCACATACTAATATATGGTAAAAATAAATGATTGTATACCACCAACCCATGATTATCAAAACAAATTATTTAAAGATGTTCATTCAGTTCAGGTGAAGAAATTCTGCCTAATTTGATAATCCAAATTTGTTCCTTTTTATTTAAGATATCATGCCATCCAGCTTTAATATTTCTGTTTCCCTTAATTTTGCCAATAATGTGTGTGTGTGTGTGTGTCTTTCGGCTTTTCCCGGTTAGGGGTCGCCACAGCGGAACTCCGGTCCGCTAATGATTGGCAGTAGAGTTCTACATGCTGGCTTGCCGGGCCTAACGCACAAGCTGTGGGATGTTGTTGGGTGTGCTTATGGAAAGCATTAGTAAGATTTTTGTTCCTAATGTTGCTCAGATGTTCAGATATACGAAGTTTAAGTGGCCGAGAAGTTTGACCTACATAAAAGGCCAAACAACTACATGTCACAAGATATATGATCCAATCAGAACTACAATTGGCAAAAATATTAATATGAAAAATCTTTGGAGTATTTTTGCTGGTAAATTCTTTGGTTCTGGTCACATATTTGCAGAAAGAACAATGGCCACAAGGAACACAACCTAATAGCACACTGGCTTATAATGTGCTCTGTGATGAACGAAAATAGGTTCATAGGTTCATAGGTAAGTACTAGGCTATCTGCCCGAGGTTATCTATAAGCCTTGCCAGAATGTATTGGCTTTCGTTGCCCCCTGTGCCTTGGTCCAGCAGAGCCACTGCAGTGATCCCCAGGGTAAATTTTCTGTTTCCCATCCACTCGTCAAGGTTTCTCTTGAAGAGTGTTAGTGAGGGCCTCTGCCTAATGTAGATTGAAATCCTGTTCCAAAGCATGAGGAGTCTCTGGGACAGGAATCTATCCCTCCAGCATGTCTTATTTATCATTGTGGTGAGGTTTAGATCCCTAGAGCGTGTGGCTCTTGGGGATTTTTTTTTTTTTTAGGTGGAGCATGTCTATCAATTCTTAGTTGGACATGGCCTTGTATGTCAGGCAGAGATCACCTCTGAGTAAGCGGTATGCAACCGAGTACAGCTGGAGTTTCTTCAGTCAGGCTGCATAGGGCATATGTTTAAGGCCAGTAATCCTCTAGGTGAGGTACTTCTGTGGTCTTTCCAGCTGTTGCAGGTGTCTTGTAAGGTACATCCCAAATGGGGCATTGTACTCTATGATGGGTCTGATAAGTGATGAGTAGAGGGGCACAATAACCTCTTTTGTTCTAGATGTGAACCCTTTTGTGATTAGGTGGGCCACATAGAAGGATTTTCTAACCACCTTGGCAATATGATTATCAAAGGAGAGATTACAATCTACTTGGGTCCCCAGATCCCTTATTATATTTTCTGTATTTAAAGGACTACCACGTATGTGGTAGTTTGTGGGTACTTTTCCAAAGGGAATGACTATGCACTTTTTGGCATTTAGCTTGAGGCCATGATTTTGACACCAGGTATCCATCTCAGTGAGACCCTTCTGAAGGATGTCTGTATCAGCTGGAGAGTCAATTATGGCCCCCAGTTTGCAGTCGTCTGTGAACTTGGTCAGCCATAGTCCTCCTGTGCTTGTCTGTACCTCTGAGAAGTATATACCGAACATGAGGGGTCCCAGGACTGAGTCCTGGGGAACGCCACTTGTAACTGGTTTAGAGTCGGACCTAGAGCCTGCAACTCTCACTGTGTGGGTTCTATCTGTGAGCTAAATGTGAAGATTTGTGTTTATAATGGTTGAAAAACCCACCGAATGTATTTCCTCTTCTAAATGAAAAATTATATTTAGGACCCAAATTATTGGATAGACATTCTGCTCTTGACAAATTTCATTTAGTTTGGTTTGAGGAGTTGGTAATTATATTAAATGTGATGTGAGGATAAAAGTTTCTCAAATCTTAAAATCTCACATAGCTACTCACATCCCCCACACTTGACCCACTCTTCTCACTTGCTTTGATTATTTCACCTTCCAGTCTCCCCCTCTTACTCCTTCATCTTTATTCCTAATGCTCTACTTTAATCTGCTCCCATTACGCCTTCCTGCTAATATCTATTCCTCTTCTTCTGCCTGTATACGAACCTATTTAGGTATGGTTTCTATGCCCCTGTCTTCTTCTTATCCACATGCGCATCTGCCCTCTGTGACTCAGCTGTGTCTTCTTCCATCACAGTTTCATTGACAAGTACTCTACTCTTTTTTAGGCTTTCTATTCCTCCTTGTACCTACCTATTCTACCCCTTTCTAAGCAGTAATCTATTTCATATTTACTTTGCATCAGGGCTTGCAGACTGTTTTATTTGGATTGTCTGCTTGTACACCTATTAATTCTGTACTGTACTGTATATTGAGATTTTAATGTATCTATAGTTACTGAGATCAGACAGGAGGCCCCGTAGACTATGATGTTTGCAGATGACATTGTGATATGTAGTGAGAGTAAGGACCAGGTTGAGAAGACCTTGGAGAGGTGGAGATATGCTTTAGAGAGGAGAGGAATGAAGGTCAGCAGGGCTAAAACAGAATATATGTGTGTAAATGAGAGGGAGGGTAGAGGAATGGTGACGATCTAGGGAGTAGAGTTCGTAAAGGTGGATGAGTTTAAGTACTTGAGATCAACAGTTCAGAGTAATAGTGAGTATGGAAGAGAGGTGAAGAAGAGAGTACAGGCAGGGTGGAATGGGTGGAGAAGAGTGTCAGGAGTGATTTGCGACAGACAGGTACCAGTAAGAGTGAAAGGGAAGGTCTACAAGAGGGTAGTGAGACCAGCTATGTTATATGGGTTGGAGACAGTGGCATTGACAAAAAGGCAGGAGTCAGAGCTGGATTTGGCAGAGTTAAAGATGTTAAGATTTGCACTGGGTGTGACAAGGATGGACAGGATTAGGAATCAGTATATTAGAGGGTCAGCTCAGGTTGGACAGTTTGGAGACAAAGCAAGAGAGGCGAGATTGCATTGGTTTGGACATGTGTTGAGGAGGGATGCTGGGTATATTGGGAAAAGGATGCTAAGGATGGAGCTGCCAGGTAAGAGGAAAACAGGAAAGCCTAAGATAAGGTTTATGGACGTGGTGAGAGAGGACATGCAGACGGTTAGTGGAAAGAGCATGATGCAGAGGAGAGGAAGAAATGGAAACAGATGATCCACTGTGGCGACCCCTAACAGGAACAGCCGAAAGATGATGATGATGATGATGATGATGATGATCATAGTTACTCCTGTATTTTAAGTCATGTTACTGAATTTTACTGTACTTTGTGTTACCTCTGAATAATATTTGTCTTGTATGGAGATTTTCTCCCTGGGCCTCTGCTGAAAAAGGACACATGCTCAGTCAGACATACCTGGTTAACAAATGTCGAAATAAATAAATATGGTTTTAGAATTTGTTTAGTGCAATTCAAAGAAAGACAGTTACTGATTTCTGCTGATGGTAAATTTCTCATTCAAGTGCAGAGGATTTTGACATTTGAGTTTTTGCTTATAGTCACACCTGCAGAATCCAATTCTATTTCATAGCTGGTTATCCTCTAGACTATTCTACAATCTCCTTATAGTAAAATTAAAGTATTGAAGATGTTTATGCCTTGTTTGCTATGAAGAATGATGTTAAGGATTTCCTGACACTTAAGCACATCCTTGCCTATGTCTTAACCGGGTTCAGGCACCTGGGCAGTGAGACATTTCCCTGTGATACATTTGGTTGGGGACAATGGCTGAGGTGACATTCAGCTGCAGGGAAATGTGGCTGTGGCTAATTCCCTGTTGGCAAAGAGAAGAATGCTGTGCCTTGCTCACAACTTCAATAACCAAATGCACAGGGGGGAAATAATGTCCACAGTCCCCAAGGCAATATGAGACAGCTGGCAGTATGGCAGGCATCATCAGCAGGCTGGACAGTAGGCATGTCAGTGGCAATAAAATTGTAGGTCACAATGGCAGTACCTTTATAACTGGTATATGTGGACCACTGCCTTATTCACAGTGTCTGAAAACATTACCTAAAATGCATACTAGAGCATAAATGTGACTACAGTAGCATGCAGGATTTCTTCCATGCTGTAGCACACTTCTACATGTTGTAGTTAAATAAGCATGTGCTGTACACTGAACACAACACTCATTACCTCTTCCACCCCCATGCACTTATTAATTAAAGCTGTGGACATGGCAGTGTGTGCATCTGTCTGCCCACTGGGAATTTGCAACAGCCATATTTCTCTGCAGCTGAATGTTACTTCAGCCATGTGTCCCCAACCAAATGTACCACAGGGAAATGTCTCGCTGCCTAGGTGCCTGAACCCATCTTAACCATTTCTTTGTTTCATTTTAAAGATATCAACTTCCTCCTTATCTGGGATTATCCTGTGAAACTCTGAGGAGTTTCTATATTTCCCAGAAATCATAGCACCTCAAGACAGATTTCCCCAAAACCCTCAGACTGACCTCATTGAACTCCTACTTACTCTAAATATAGAAATTATAAATGTTGTTTTCCATTATAAGGCACCTTCTATGTCCATAGATGATGAAGAGGGATTCCTGATTGCACATTCTGAAATACCTATAACATAAATATCTTTTTTAATGGGAAATCTTAACTACCCATGAGTAAATAGGTGCACCTATACCTCAAAAGTTGGTTGTTCCCAGAAATTCCAGGGCTTAATAAATGATAACTCCCCAGAACAATTAGTTAGCCATCACAGTGGGAGACAATCATTTCTTTACCAATAAAGCCCCCTCATGTCATGTGCCTGTAGTATCCTCACCCTGGTTAAGTCAGATCATAAACGTTTGACTTCCTTTAAAGCCTCAGGCATCCCCAGTGATCAAGTCTCAATGTAAGGACATTAGAAAAACAAACCTATCCAAACTCTATGATAAGCTATCAAAAGTTACTTGTAATGTCATCAACCCCCATGCAGCTTCAAGTGTTACTTATGCAACAAAACTCTACCCCCACGTGGAATAATGCTTACACCCTGCAGTCCCTTGTAGAACCAAATATACTAGGAAATTAAACAAAAGTTACCCCAGTGATATATGAGCATAAATAAGCTATATAAGAAAAGGAAACATTTCTAAAGTTCTACAATAAATCTAAATATGCACACATTAAAGTCTCTAGCAAAAGGACTAGCAAAGAACTAAAAGCTACCATCAGAAGGAACAAAGCTAAACATAAACTGAAATTGGCATCTGATGTCAATGACAATTATTATAAATCCTTCTTTGATAACTTCAGAAAATTAAGAAACATCTATCATTGTTTTGAACTAATGGAAAATAACATTGCTGACTCAGAACTGAAGGACATGGCTGATACCCAGCAGATGGATTACATGCAGGAAATAAACATAAAAAAATTTCTGTACTTTTCCATTATTGAGGCAACACGTGATGCGCCTATGTTTTAGCTATGAACGCAGCTATGAATGCAGCTACTACTTAGAAAGTGTTGCCGTGACTATGTAAATGACCCCTTTTCCAGTTTGTAAAAATTAACACATTAATGTCATCTGAATGATTATAAGCAAATCAAGTCCTATAAGGATAAGCTTTTATTTTGCCAAAAACATTCAGACCTTTGCAATAGGTGCGGGTATGGCTTGTCCTGCAAACTCTCACATTCATACAAAAAATGTCCCACTTTGTTCCTTTTAAAAGGTAGCAATCTTAGTTACCTTGCATTTATTTTAATATGTGTACATATTGTCATAGCTCTTAAGTGTACCTCATTACCAATATTGATGTTACTCACTTGGGGTCTTAAAATGTACATGTTCCTCAAACTTCCACATTGAAAGACTCTATCACACATCGGGCCAACACTTTCTCGGACTGTGACGCCTCACACTGACACTATTTTGCTCTGTCCAATTATATTTTAAACAACATAACTCTCAGTTTCTTACTTCTACAACTGAGACAGACTCGGATCCCCTTCAAAAAAGAAAAATAAATACATAACTAATAGGAATAACGTTTTCAAACCACAGTTGTGTTGTATATTTCGTAAAGATGGCTTTTAAAACAGTATAAGATTATGGGAGTTTAATTAACATGGAGTTTCTGAAGTTAAAGTGACTAAAGCTGGGACTTGGCACTGTTTGTTGACTGTAAACAGCGGGCACTGTTTGCTGACTATGAATCGCTACCCTGTCTTGAAAAAAAAATAGGCAAAAGAGCTTAAACTTTTTGACCTAGTAACGGGGTGCTTGAAAATTGGGGGCTAGTTATAATACTCACATTTCAGGATTGTAGCTGTTACTACCCAGAGAGTCATTGTATCCATGATAACAATGTCCCAATGAATGGAATTGAAAGCACTCATTAAAAGTGTTGCCCCGATGACAGAAAAGTACCAAAAATTCAAATCCCTAAATCCTTCCAACACCTAATGTCTTAAATGAATAGCTGTGTTCTCAAAAGGCAAAAATAATACTTCAGTGGAACCAGAGAAGCTGTTGGGATTTCTAATAAATACTGACAAATATGACTTTTACAAATCTTTCTATAATTGTTTAACTTAAGCTTAACCATAGGGTCTGTCCCTAAAGTAAAGAAAATTGCTGCGGTGATGCTCCTTCTTAAAGGAGGCCCAGCCACAGACCCTGGAAACTACAGACCTATCAGTCTAACTAGTCTAATCTGCAAAGTGTTAGGTTGCTTTATATCTAACTACAAAAACTGTGATATCAAAAACTGTCATACACCTTGACTCTCAGCAGTTTGTTTTGTCAAAGGAAGATCATGTCTACTAAACTTACTAAACTTCTTTTGAGAGGGCCGCAGATGTTGTGGATAGCATTCACTAGGTTCACACAGCATGTCTGTGTAACCCACATGCTTCTGCCAAAGTGTTTCTTATAAAGGTGCATTCCCTCTTGGTTGGATACCTTTCCCTCCATATGTCCAGCCATCCTCCCTCTTTCATTCTTTTAGCTAGTTTCTGTATCATCTTTTTTTTTTATATTCACTCATTCTGAACAACCTGCCTATTTTCCAGTTCTATGGTGACATTATAGCCACTCCCTCCTATTATCTCTCTCTCTTTCATTGATTGTGCTCAATTTGTGGAAAAGTTCTTGTAGAATTCTTCTTTATCTCTTTTTGGTACCTATATGTTCCTATTATTCAGTGTGAACCTTCATTTCAAAAGAAATTGTCATCCCACTGCACTCTGTTGTAATTACCAGTTACAGAGTACAATTCACCCACTGGTATGTACCTGTCCAGATTCATTTCACAGATAAAAGGGCTACAGTGTTTCCTAACCAAGAAGATTGATAGTCTAAAAACTTTGACTTACCAAGATAATCTTCAAGACCAACATCTGTACTCAAGTCTCACAGACACTAAGGTGTAGATCTATGTCTTGCATCCCATTCTATCAAGGCCCAAACCATTCATGATCTCAAACATCTCCACATGAAAGAACGATCCATTACCATTAAATCTAAAGATATGAACTTCTCTCAACATATAAACAAACACATTGAAGGAATAGAATGAATGAAGATGGAACATTGAATAGAAGATTAGTAAAGTAGAAGTTAAAAAAATAGAAGTTGAAGTTATTGAGTGCCTGCGAAGTGAAGGATTTAATGTAGAAGGTCTAACATAGATTACATCACAGCATGATGGAGTGAGTCTCCAAAGTAAGGAGAAGCAGGAAGATCAGGAGACATCTGAAGAAGAAATATGGACATGGCAAAGAAAAGGAGATTTAATACAATGTAATATTTATGCAAAGGAGAAAGCAAAACTAATCAATACAAAAAGAGCAGCACCAAAGATATCTGAAGAGAAATACAGGCAAAGGAATTTGGATATGAAAAATTTTATGATACAAAAATAAGAAGACAAAGAGGAAAAGCAGACAAGTAATGGAGAAGTTAAAGAAATAAAAATAGAGGTTATGGAGAACCTGCAAAGTGAAGGATTCAGTATAGAAAATCTAATGCAGAAAGCACCACAGCAGGATAGAGCAATGGATATCTAAATTAAAGGGAAACCAGTAGAAAAGGAAGCAATTGGTCAGGTGCCATATCAAGATATTTTGGAGACTTCCACAGGAAAACAGTATAAGCATTCACTTGAAGCTAGACAGCAAGGGAAGGAACAGGAAACTGTGGAAACTCTGATGCAGTTAATGTTGAGGAGTGATAGGCCAGTGAGTTCCCATGACAGAGCAACAGATGGCACAGGATGAAATGGAAGAGAAGATGCCACAGGAAGACTCTATAGAATTTTCTTTAAAATGCCCACAGGAAATGGAAAACAAGGGATATGCTCTCGGTTTGAAAGAAAATGAGCTAAGAGAAGAGTCGCTTGATTTAATAGACATACACTAGATAGATATATCAAGATCAACAAATGAAATAGACTGCAGAAGGTCAATAAAACCCCAAAAGTCAGAAGTCTGATAAAACAAATGAACACAGTAATCAGCACTGTCTATAGAGATCCATGCGATATAACAGAAGTAAATAGGATATATTACTCTGTAGCTACATTAATAACTGATAAAGTTCTACCACAAGAAAACAGGGTTGTGAGGGAAAGGAAGGGGAGAAACTGAGTACCATCATGAAAGTATTGAATAGAGAAAACTATAAAGCAATTTAGACAAGAAGTGTCACTGTTAGAAGACTATAGAAGAGGGAACAAATCAACAAAAATATTAAGATAGATGTGATAAAAGCAATGCGCAGTATTAGAGCAGACCAGGATCTTTCATGCACTATTACAAATAACCAACTAAAAATAGCGCAGGCAGAAAAGCTTAGAAGATATGAAGATAAATATAAAGGAAAAGTACAAAATAAGCAATTTATTGATGACCCAAAAAAGTTTACAGAGAACTGGGAAACAAGGTAAAAGGAATTGAAAGACCACCAAAAAAAGAAGAAATAGATGCATTTGGGAGAAGTATCTATGAAGATCCTGTGGAACATAACAAATATGCTAAATGGCTAGAAGAAGTTAAAGAAAGAATAAGAAGTTTAAAGGTACAGGATATGAAATGGGATGAAGTAACAGCCAGAGAGATTGAAATAAAGTTAAGAAAAGCCTCTAAATGGAAAATGCCAGGCCCAGATGCAGTACCTAACTTTTGCTTAAAAATATTAACATCTTTGCATGAAGACTTAGCCATGAGTAAGAACTATTTATATGTGCACCCCAAACAGACACCAGTCTGGCTAACAACAGGAAAAACAAACAAAAAAAAACAATGCTCCTACTTAAGAGTGAACCTGCAAGCTACCCTAAAAATTATAGACCAACAATTTGCCTTCCAATGACATATAAACTATACATGGGAATTGACGCTGACAGAGTTTATAGTAATTTAGAAGAAAACAATTATGGAAGTAGAATAAAAGGGATTTGTTGTTAAATAAAGTCATAGTAGAGAACTGTAAAAATGGGAAGAATCTAAGTATGGCATGGATTGACCACAAAAAAACATTTAATAGTATCCCACAATCATGGATAAATGAGTGCTTAAAAATGTATAAGATACACCCTACACTGATTGACTACATTACAATAGCCATGAATTAGTGGTTGACCACTTTGCAATTAAGCCATGGTAAAAGACAAATTATTATCCCAGGGATAAAATTTCAAAGGGGGATATTTCAGGGTGACTCTCTGTCACCATTGCTATTCTGCCTTGCCCTTTACCCATTAAGGTTGTTTACTTAACAGCTTAGGTCATAGCTATAATCTGGCTCCTAGAAAACAATAAAGTCTAAAGACTTCTCATCTATATTTTGCCGATGATTTAAAACTGTATAGCTCATCAGATGAAGAACTGAAAGCACAACTGCAGGTTGTCAAAACTTTTTCAGATGATATTAGAATGTCTTTTGGCCTTGATAAATGTGCAAAAGCAACCTTTAAAGCAAGAAAACTGAAGCACCAGGAAAACAATCAGTTTGGGACAAGAATGTGATATAAAAGATCTTGAGCAAGAGGGAGTGTATAAATATTTGGGAACTGATGAAGGATCAGCAATAAAACATGACCAAATGTGAATAAAACTTAGTAAGGAATACTTTAGGAGACTTAAATTAATCCCGAAAACAGCATTGACATCTAGGAACAAAATCTAAGCTATAAACCAATTTGCTGTTTCTGTCTTAACTTACAGTTTTGGAGTGACTGTTTGGCCCCAAAACATGTTGGATAGATTTGACATTAAAACAAGAAGGATGCTTCATGCTCACCAAATGATCTATAAAAATCAGTGTACACCAAAATTATATATTCCCTTTTCTGCAGGAGGGACGGGCCTCCTTGACATTGATTACATGTATAGATCTGCAATCATGGGACTCCACACTTGTTTGCTGACTTCACAAGACCCAAACTTAGTGAAACTTTTGAAACATGAGGAGAATAAATCTAAGTTGACTTCTAGGCTTAATATAGCAGAAGCATATTGAGGTCAAGCAGGAATGGAAATCAAACATAGGCGCCAGAACCATAGAGTGAGGGGGAGGCTGCACACCCCACACACACACTTTTACAGCTGCAAGACCCGGTCCCAATGGAGGACTCATGCATGAATTGCACACTAACGTAAATTTTAAAAAAAGTACATGGAAATAATTATCTTCCACATCACATCAAGCCAGCTCGGTAAGGCTACGTGTTTTGGTTTTCATCACATCAAGCCTGCTTGGTAAGGAGAGATTTTATGTGTGCCTACTCAGTAAGGTTATGTGTTTTGGTTTTCATCACAAGCCTGTTCGGTAAGGAGAGATTTTATGTGTTATGGTTTTCCCCAAGGCTGTGCTCCCTCCATTGTTATGCTGCTTTAGGAAGGTAGGACTGTGCTCCGTTGTTATGCTGCTTTAGTGTGTGTGTGTGTGTGTGTGTGTGTGTGTGTGTGTGTGTGTGTGTGTGTGTGTGTGTGTGTGTGTGCGTGTGTGTGTGTGTGTGTGTGTGTGCGCGCGCGCGCATGTACATGTCTGTGTGTGTGTGTGTGTGTGTGTGTGTGTGTGCGCACGTGTGCATGTCTGTGTGTGTGTGTGTGTGTGTGTGTGTGTGCGTGCGTGCGTGTGTGTGTGTGTGTGTGTGTGTGTGTGTGTGTGTGTGTGTGTGTGTGTGTGTGTGTGTGTGTGTGTGTATGTGTGTGTGCATGTTATATTTGGCTTATACTTTTGGTCTGTTCCTCTTAACACTTGTGTTTTTTTGGCAAATCAGTGAGGATGGAATTCACTAAATAATGATAGCCCTTTAAGTTTCAGTCTTTCTGTCTTTTATTGGAAACACATAGTAACACAAAACACTATTTTAGCAATGTTCTAAGATTATACAAGCAATATTTAAAATGTGTTAATAGTTTTGAGCCTTTGCCCCCCCACCCCAAATAAATGTTGGCTTTTTCCAGATTTCTTCTGCTGTGAAATTGAGAGATTTAGGTGCATCAAGTGGATGGTGCAGTGGTAGTGTTGTTGCCTTACAGCAAGAGGTTCTTGGCTGGGGTGGAGTCTGTATGTCCTGTTTGTGTGGGTTTCTTCCCATGTTACAAAGACATGTGTTTAGAGCATTTTTTACTGGGCCTCTGCTGAAAATTGGCTTTGTTCCAATTCGGACTCTCCCAGTAAACAAATGTTAAATAAATAAGAAATTTTGCTGAGAGCTTCAGGGGAAGAGAAGTTTAGTGCTGCTTATTCCAAGTCGGTTTGCAATGTTAGTAGCACAACAGGTAGTAGCATTACTTTTGATGCAGAAAGCTGTGGGTTCTTTTCCCACAGTATGCAGATGGATCGCTGCCACTGTACTGTGTTGCACTTTAAAGGGAGTGGATGCTGCAGTCCTGTGAATGTCCACCTTTTGAGGAATTACCTAGTAACTATGAACCTGTTATCAGTTTGCCATCCATTCCCTATTGCAATATTACTAGCTTATCATTTTTAACGTAACATAGGCAATTTATTCTTCAAGGGTAATAGCCACTTTATTTGTAGAAGAAACAATTAAATATAGTTGTTTCCTAGCAACAACATCTTCATTAGTTAGAGATCCCTTTAATGTGGAATTATTTAGATGACTTACTTATTCAGAGATTTTGAATATTTACTGATATTGGTGGATTGTAATGACAGAAGTTTGAGTGGCCTTTTATGGTTGAAATTTTCTGAAATGGGTAGCTTTGACATTAGTTCGTACATTTTGTTTCATTGCTTACCAGAAGACTGTTCAAAACTACAAATTTAAAACAGAGTCTAACAACTGGTGCTGTACTATACAAGGAATATAATTTAATACAATCAGAAAGGTGAATCAAATAATGTATACATGCATGCATAGCCCTAAAAATGTGTTTAAAAACAGCCCAGAGGAAAGTGTGAAAGGCTCAAAATCATGGCCAAAGTTTAAGCTTTACTGTTGTTACCAAAGCAATGGATGAAGGTAAAACAATCACATTACCTTGACCTGGCCAAGCCTTTTGACACAATCCCCTACTCAGGTGTAGTACAAAGATGAATAACGTAGGAACAAACATTTGCATCACTCGCTGGATTGCCAACTTGCCCACAGGATGAAGAAGATCAAAATAGGCGAATAGACCAGTCACCAATGGAGTCCCCCAGGGTTCGGTGCTGAGACTTTTTCTGTTTGGCATATACATCTCAAAAGTAAAAGGAAATACCAAGGGGCTTTGGCCGGCTAAGTATGAGATGACTGCAAGCTAGAAACAGTTATTGAATCCCCAAAACACTTAACCATCATGTAGGAAGGTTTGTCCCAAACAATAACTGGTGTCATAATCATGAGAATGCCCTCTGAGAACTGACCCAATTGTTTGGAATTTGAGACCTTGTCTGTACAGTGACCTAACTTTTGACCAACTTGTGCCTAGAGTCATAAGAAAGTCTTTCTATATTGCACATCTTGTAAACAAATTGATTGTGACTAGATCTAGAGATGTTGCTGTCCCCCTTTACAAAGCTCTCATTAGGTCAATCTATTTTGTATAATTGCCCACTTTGGCATGTATCTGTCCAGCTCCATGCATCAACTGGAATACCTTCAGAGATACCCTACTTTAAAGGGATACAAGTCCTAAACAATAGGTCTTGCATGGACCACCTCAAAGATTTATTGCTATACTCAGTATCCTACAGAGTGCTTAGAGGTGACATGCCTGTCATACAAGGCATCTTCTGACCTAATACAGATGGGCCTACTGAACATCAACAAGTCAAATGGCATCAGAAATACTCAGTCCAGGTATCTAAACTGAAGTTGTGGAGAGATGAATATATATCACAGAGGCTACCGCTGTTCCAGAACAGACTATCCATAAAAATAAAACAAAGCTCAACTGTCCATATTCAAATGCAACGTGGATCTAAGGATGGGTAATGGATAATGTGCTTCAGGATTACCCCCCATGCCACTAATGGAGAGGCAGTTCCTAAATGCTGCATCCCTTATATGGGTCCCCTCAAATTATCTATGGAATGATCACAGTTATTCTTACTAGGGATAATATACACTTATCAGCCATGGGATAGGTAAGACCAATCAGAAAATGTTTATTCAAGCACCAAAAGGGAATTGGCTAAGCTTAAAATTTCCTCCAAGTGAACCAATGTTGAGGTAGTAAAAAGTTATAAAAAACTGCCTTTTTTAGATCACTAAGTGCCCCTCTCACCCCCCTCCCCCCACAGTCTTCAACAGCTTCCAGTGCCTATGAAATCTAACCAGAAGTAGATAAAAAACAGGCAGCAACTGAATGTGCCAAAAAACAAAAGAAAGCATATAAGATGAAGGACCAGATAAGAAGGAAAGAACTCTGAAACAAGCATAAATACAGTTGCAGATATAGAAAACTTCTGGAAGAACCTCATGCTGATCATGAATGAATACAGAAATAGCTAAGAGAGGCAAATTCAAACCAAGAGATGAAAGGTTAATATTGGTGGCCCAAGATAGTAGGCTAAGTACACACTGGTTTACAAAGTTCATGAACATGTGGGAAAAACAGACAATTTTAGGTTTTGTAAAACTGAACTGGAAACAGTTGCATACCTTGTTGCTGGTTGTAACATACTAATGGCAGAAGGACTGCATACTGAAAGGTATAATAATGTGGCAAGACTGTTCCATTGGGGATTGTGCAAACATTATGGTATTGAAATGCCTGAAAAACATTGGAAGCATGAGTCACAAAGCATCATAAAAAATGATGAAGTCTACATCATATGGGATCACCCTTTATCAACAGTTCAAAAGATAAATGCTAGAAAACTGGATATAGTGGTCCAAAAAAGATGAAATCACCACACCTAGTGACTAGTGTGTCCTGTGTACAAAGACACAAAGTAAAAAAATATCAGGATCGGCAGACAGAAATGAAAGAAATGTGGAAGAAAGATACCCAGACAGTTCCAATAGTAGTAGGAGCAATGGGTCTTATAAAAAAGAATCTACAATTGTATTTAAATATGTTAAATCTGCAATCATACTTAGATATGTTACCAATACATGTAACCCCGTAAAAACTACAGAAGGAGTCATTACTGGGCACATTGTGGGTGCTGTGAAAACCACATTTGGCTGGCATCAAAGAGTGAAACAATACTAATTTCATGAACATTAATCATACTTTGACTTAGGAATGGGGTCCATTGCCATCATGGTATTAGAAACCCAAAAGATTTGGAGAAATTAAAACAGGAATATAATTATTAGTCAATGTTTAACCAATCTCTGGAATAAACTGCCCTTAAATGTTAAACAGAGTAACACCTCTGCATCCTTCAAGACAAAACTTGACTGGATGGGCATTTGCAATTCATTCCAAGCCTCATGTTATCATCTTAGAATTGGAGGTACATCAAAAGGGTGGATCTCAGCAAGATGCAAATGATCTCACAACTGGTTGCCTTGTAATTCCTGTGATCCTATGATTTTAAACTTTTACCTTGGGGCTTATCTTTTCAGCTACCCAAAAACAGGTGTGATCCTTCTCAGTTGATCAAATCAGTAAATTGTAATAAATAGATAAATAAATAAATAAATAAATAGATAGATAGATAGATAGATAACAAGTAAATAGGTAATACAAAGCAGTTGTTAGAAAGTTTAGGTGGAGTGGATTTGAGGAGTATACAGATCTTTATGAATCACATTTATTCATGTATTTCTTTATGCACCATTGTAGTCCAGAACTTGTGCAGGTGGCATCCAACATTTATAAAGGTGGATCCACCACTACACATTATTAACATTTAGTTGTAATAGGTTGCATTATGTAGCTGAAAATGCATAGCTATGATATATCTTTATTCTTTTGCATTTTTATACAGTGGAGTTAATACTGATTTTTTCAACTAAATATACATGGATACAAAAAGTTTTGTTTTGAACATATTCTATGCAACATCTGTGTTTCATTCAACAGTCTACTTAAATAGGAAGAAGAATAAGTGGGGTATACATTGTCAAGATAACCAAATGTGGATATTTTGTTTTATGCTTTGATTTACTGGATTATTTATTTATGTATGTATTTAGCTATAATATAGCAGGTCTATATCTCACCTCCCAAGTAAGTAACTTACATACTAGGATATAAAGTTGGTGTTTAGGATATTAAATACTTTTGCTAGTTAATTTACTACAACGAAATTCATTTCATTTCATTCAAATTATTAATTGGTGATCTGTTTAATACTGAGGCCACTGATGTAGACTGACCAGTAAATTGAGAATGTCACAGTATGTCTCAGATCCATTTTTATCACCACAGCCTGATACAATGCCTGCAATGCTGCTGTCATTACAGCCACCTATTAGTTCATCACTCAGTCCCTCATTTGTGAACAATAATTAAACCTCATCATGGATGGAAGGGCCCTGAGCCAATTAACCTGCTCAGGTCTCTATATGACCATGATCCAGCTCTCAGGAGTTTGCCTAGTAAAGTGACTTTGGATCAGCAATGAACCATGTAGTGATTGTCAGGGAAAGAAAGGCAGACATTGTGATGTTATGGTATGTATGTTTATGTGAGAATTCATGACACTGAAATGATATAGTACTGTCTGCATGTCGATGCAAGGGTTCAAAACTGGAACAGAGGAAACTGTGGAAAGGACATGCTACAAGGGCACTGGGGCTCCATGGGCATATGTTGAATATGGCTATGAATGTAAATGGAAGTGAAGCTATACATTGTCCTAAATGCAGCTGATAACAAGGTTTATGGTGGTGAGAGGCTGTGGCCATAGCTATATGAATCCAATAACATACATATCCATTCAATGACCAGCATGTCTTTCCCACAGCTGTACAGGTACTGCCATGGTCAACCAAAAGAAGCAATTTCTTTAAAAAATCGCTAACCAAGTTAATGAAGTAGCCATCCACAAACATGACATGTACTTCATGGACAAAGATGGCAATGACAAGTATTATCAGAATCACATATGGCAGGGACTTTTTGTGGAAGTAAACCCTGTGTGCAGCCATAATTGGTCTTTTCAACAAGTACCGCTAAGGCCTATTGATATGATATCCCATGAAGGAGTAAAGGAACAGGACATTGCTGAAGACAAGTCCAACAGACGGCTGGATCACTGACATAAAAAGCAACTCATTGAGGTTGAGGAGCTTCTAGTGCTGTTCAGTGGCCATTGGGAACAGCTCCTCATATCTAGAGGGGTAGCTTAGATGAAAGATATGGGTTGATACCAACCACCTGTATGTCAGCAAGAGAAACACTTGATTAGCAACATCCATTGGAGTACTTTGTAGCACACTGAATGCATGTTTAACATGAAGGATTGGCCAATGCCCACCTGCACTTCTATCTTTCCAGGTGCTTCTAATGTGCAGCTGCAGCAACCAGCATGATAAGTTGCATATGTCAGTGTGTGCTATAGTAGTATATTCAAGTGAACCACTTTTGATGCCACATGAGACTATGGAGGCATATGTTTGTGGAGTGACAACGGTGTCATGTCTGTTCATGCATTCACAGTTTCCACTGATGGAGAGTCCAGCACAATAGGAAAATATAGGCCTGACTTCAGTAGTGCACTTTTTCCTTATGATGATGGCAACATGGACTGGACATGGTCTGATGACACAGTGACACTGACTGCAGGGAAAAAGGCCATGCGCAACTAGTATTAAAGAGGCTTATGAAGAGGTACAAACTGAGCACATAGCCTCACCAGCACTTAACAGACATCCTGTCATCTATGAGTCCCTCATTGTTTCTACCTGTTTACAAAACCGACCAATGAAGTAGGCATACTCTCTAAAGGGTATAGATGAGGAGGGTGCGGTGCCACCATGACTTTAGGAATGCAGTTGATATGGTCATAACATTGGGAATAAAGAAACAGATGTGCAGAACAGTAATTCAGGTACACATGGTTGCTACCCACAGCAATGTGGAGATGGTAACTGTGCTATATGGCTTGCAGGACAATGTACATCAACTACACAGTCACATAGAGTATGATAACAGGGAGGACATAGAGCTGTTGAGTTCACATTGGGCCATGCAGTCCATGGCCATGAGAAGGTCTGGATGCAAGGTGGTTGAGCAGAGGCCATCCCACATGAGAGTACACAGACCATTGGTGAGACAGCATCACTGTCAATTGTGGGCACTCTGAATCATTGTTACCTGTGGGCATTCTGACTATCACTACTGATTGTGGTTATCATTCAGGTCTTGGTCATCATTTAAGTCACTGGCAGTGCCACTTCACTGGCTGAATATCTGGGGTACCTCATCAGGCTGCACGTACACTGTCTTGTATCTGTCGTTTGGATGTTACCTGTGAGCAAGTAGGCTGTCATCTAATGTTGTGGATATCATCCAGGTCATGGGTGATAATACTTATCAGGATCAGTACCTGGGATAACTCTTTAGGGTTCACACAGAAGGTTCTAACATTATACCCCTTCCCTATCATGGACAGTATAGAGCTCCAACACCACAGTAGACATCAGCAAAGGTCACATCATGAGATCATGATCTCAACACTAGAGGATGTGATCCCAAAGTCCCATAACCTCTCAAGTTATGTGGCCACTGTATTACCAGCCAGGATCCAACACCATGCTACAGTCTGAATTCAGATATTGCCCCAGCTATGCAGATGATGATGATGACTATGTCTGTCTACCCTAACCTGTCTGGATATGGTAATGTATAGCACAGAGAGTCATACCTCTCAACTGTCCAGAATTTCACAGAATCTCCACATTTTTACCTCATGGTTTTGGTTTGCTTCTCATAACATTTGTGATTTTCTGGCAAATCTTTGTGTATTGTGGTCACTAACTAATGACAGACATTTCCATTCATATTCTTCAGAAAATACATGCTAACACCAAGCCTGTTATTCTTTCAGCATTTTAAGTTTATAAGAGTAGTATGTAACCCTCCTACCATTATTTCTGACTTTGTGCAGAATTCTTGCACTAAGAGGATGAGACGTTTCTAAACAGTACATGCACTGTTCCATGTCTTAGCTCTGAAACCATATGCTTCATTTTATTTTCTATTGTCTGGATCATAGCTCAGTCTCAGGAAATGGAATATTCATCAATGTTTTGCACAAGAGTCTTCAAAAATCTTTACAAATGCTGGTGGTTTACTTACAATGTGAGGGTAATCATGACCACTTACAGCAGACTTGGGAATACACAATGATGCTCTGGTGCCCTTGTTTCAGGAAACATGGCTACAAGCTTTATGATGCTTTATTTGTTTCTCTTTATTTATCTTACATGCTTTAGTGTGTGTGTGTGTGTGTGTGTGTGTGTGTGTGTGTGTGTGTGTGTGTGTGTGTGTGTGTGTGTGTGTGTGTGTGTGTGTGTGTGTGTAATATTTGGCTTATACTTTTGGTCTTTTCCTCATAACATTTGTGTTTTTTTGGCAAATCAGTGAGGATGGAATTCACTAAATAATGATAGCCCTTTAAGTTTCAGTCTTTCTGTCTTTTTTTGGAAACACATAGTAACACAAAACACTATTTTAGCAATGTTCTAAGATTATACAAGCAATATTTAAAATGTGTTCCTGGTTTTGAGCCTTTGCCCCCCCCCCACCCCCAATAAATGTTGGCATTTTCCAGATTTCTTCTGCTGTGAAATTGAGAGATTTAGGTGCATCAAGTGGATGGTGCAGTGGTAGTATTGTTGCCTCACATCAAGAGGTTCTTGGCTGGGCTGGAGTCTGTATGTCCTCCTTGTGTTTGTGTGGGTTTCTTCCCATGTTACAAAGACTTGTGTTTAGAGCATTTTTCCCTGGGCCTCTGCTGAAAATTGGCTTTGTTCCAAGCTGAACTTTCCCAGTCAATAAATGTTAAATAAATAAGAAATTTTGCTGAGAGCTTCAGGGGAAGAGAAGTTTAGTGCTGCTTATTCCAAGTTTGTTTGCAATGTTAGTAGCACAACAGGTAGTATCATTACTTTTGACGCAGAAGGCTGTGGGTTCTTTTCCCACAGTATGCAGATGGATCGCTGATACTGTACTGTGTTGCACTTTAAAGGGAGTGAATGCTGCAGTCCTGTGAATGTCCTCCTTTGGAGGAATTACCTAGTAACTACTGAACCTGTTATCAGTTTGCCATCCATTCCCTATTGCAATATTACTAGCTTATCATTTTTAATGTAACATAGGCAATTTATTCTTCAAGGGCAACAGCCACTTTATTTGTAGATAGAACAATGAAATATAAAGTTGTTTCCAATGTGAGAGTAACCATGATCACTTACAGCAGACTTGGGAATACATAATGATGCTCTGGTCCTCTTGTTTCAGGAAACATGGCTATAAGCTTGATAACTCTTTATTTATTTCTCTTTATTTATCTTACATGTGTTAATTGGACACATGGTTGCTCATGAAATCTTTTTCAGCCTTGTCTCTAGTTACAATATGGCAATGGGTACAAACAAGCAGGAGAGAAAGTGAAGACACATACCAAGCTACAGTTTACACTTTCTACTACAAATGGTACAATTTAAGCTACAATCAACAATTTAGATTAACTATATATCTATGTGTGTATCTATCTAGAGTCTGTTTCTCAATGTGTCAACATTACAGATATGGCAAAAGCAATATATGCCCACTTTAGGGGAGCATGGGTCTATGGTTAATGGTTGAATGAAATGTTACCCAAATGGTTCCTCAATAAACAAGAAAAAATGAACATCTGGCTCCTCATAGAGGCATAGCAACAAAAAATAAGTGATCAAATGATCATAGTCAGTCCAGACACAAAGACCATCACCAGGTATATATTGCCTCTCTCCAGCTTGGCACCCTGTTGTCTTTTTCCTTGATGAAGCCTGATTATTAATTCAGAGTCTTTGTTTTTTTAAATGATTTTCATGGTTTCTTTCCAATCCATGCTTTGCTTGCTCAAGACCATTTTACTCTCCATCATCCTTCTTTCTAATATATAGATAAAAATATTTTCCTCTTTTCAATTCATTCATAAACACCATTTCTGCTTTTGCATTTGTTGCCCTCACCTCATTTGTTGCCATTTTGTTAGACTCCTTGTACCATGAATCCTTCACTTTCCCATCCTGACGACTCCATACCTCACATGACCTATCATTTGTTTAATCCCCCAGTCAGTAGTCTCATATCCCATGTGGATCTATATCATAATTATACCCCTCTGATTCTCATTTTGCATCTTTCTCATAGCTTCATCAATGAACATGAGTTCACCATGTGTGACTCATCCATAATGTTCATTCATTACTTCCATTTGGCTCCAGATTCATTGCTCATTTTAGACACACACAGCTTACTACAATCCTTTCCCCTAAAATTCCACACCTTCATTATTGTCTTTTCTTGATCTTGACCATAAGCCATAATTAGTAAGATCACTGTTAGCTACCTTTGTGTTCTCATTAATATTCCTAGCCTTCTCTCTCTCTCTCTCTCTCTCTCTCTACTTTTAATGTGGAATATTCAAAACCGTTTCTGGTAGATTCAGACTCTTTATTAGTATAATTCCAATCTATCTTGTCTGCTCTTTTTTTGACTTGTTGTTTATTATTTTTTTCTCATATGTCATATAATGCCTATGCGCATTTTATTTAAAAAATATACAACAGTTCTCATAATAAGATCAATTTTGCCAATAAAAAATGCTAAGTTTTTCTTATCGGTGAAATGAAAAAAAGCATATAGAATAAAAAAGCAATCTAAGCAAAGCTCCTCATCTTGAGACCCGATCAAGTTTCAGCCGACATTTCTTAAATTGGATTCTAAATTAACAGTCTGAGAGTGGGATGCATCCTTAAATGACTATCAAAAGAAGAGAGTGTTATAAATGTATTACAACTCACTTCATATGACCTATACACAACACATAATGATTTGTCCATACTTCTGAACCAGATTTTAGCTAGATTATTCCACAGGCATAGATATTTCACAAAGGCAGAATGTATCATAAGACTCCCTTTTAGAATGAAGGATAATTCTTGTTATGCATTCTGTTGAAAATGTACTTATGTATTTAAAAATGCAACCTAATAACTGGAAGTGTCCTTTTCAGTGCAGTATTTGGAGCATATTATTGTATTTTATTAAAAAAAAGAAGACACCTTTTTTCTTGAAGTACATCACCCAGGATGACACAAAATCATACATTACCCACTACACTTGAAGAAAGGTGAAAACTTTAGCATAGTCATCCTAGTTAGGTTTAATAATGTATAAGTAAAGGAACAAATACCCCACTTTGTTAACATAACTTTGTTTGATATGATGTTTTAGAATTTAAATTAAATAAATTACCTTTTCCTGAACAAGAAATTTTAGGATCTGTAAAGCTTCTGAGTCAAAGATAATATGTGGATTACCTAATAATATCTACAATAATAATACATTCAATGCATAAGGTATTTTCAGCAAAAGATATGCATTGAGGGTTAGTAATTTAAGGTAAGCAAGAACTACAGAGAATTGCCTCAAGCTTTTGTCTGGAAATTGTACAGATTTTGTATAAACATTTTTCATCAAAAACTGCATTCTTCTTGCAGAAATCCATAAGAGCACTGACACTGATAATATGGAATATATCCAGCTATGACAGTGATTTGATTATTCTTGATATTAAATAAAGCAGGCTGATATTCTAAACATTCAGACCCACCTTTCTGTAATACAGCTTATTTAAGATGACTTGGCATTATTCCATAGACATTTAGATATCCTCTTATTTCGGAACCCACATTTTCTTTTTTTTTTCTCAATATTTTTTTTATTTTTCAAATACATTTGAATGAATTTCATAGCATTTATACATAACATCTTAAATAACTATGTACACTATTTACATTAGCTTGACACTATAGCAGCTCTTAATGTATACAGTTATTTTATAAGTATGTCCAATCCATTATCAGTGTCTACTCAATTATTGTATAGTATCAATCAACAATATGACTTTTCCCCAAGGGTTGTTGATAAATGGTTTTGGATACAGTCTTAGTTCTTTAATTTTTATTTCTAATAATGCTGTGGTATTCAGTAGGCTGTAGAAGTCTTCCAAAGTTCATATTACATTTGTATTTCATCTTCTTGTTATACACTTCCTTGAAATTGCAAGTATAGTCCATACTAGATACATGCTTGCCCTATTCGAACGAGGACCTTCATTCACATTTAATAATACAAGAGCTTTAAAATGATTCATTAAATAAAGCTTGTAGAAAGTTATTAATACCATTCCAAAATAACTTAATTTTAGCACAATCAAAGAAAATGTGGTGCCAATCTGCATTGTGTACTTGCTCACATCTCCAACATATTCCTTTTATGGAAGAACTAATTTTACTGATTCTATCTGGGGTTAAGAATGCTCTGTTCAAGAATTTCCAATTAAAAACTTTCCAGTATTGTGTAAAGGATGTATATTTTATCAACGATAAGATATTTGTTTTAATATCTTCAGTTAACTGTATTGAGTGTCCTTTTGTTATATATTTCCAATATGAGGTTTTGGGTGTTGTTTTATCGTTTACCAATATTTTGTAAAATTTTAAAATACTGTTTTCCATGTCGAAGTCATTATATATGATTTCATACATGTATTTTATAAATACAGGTATTTCTTTAAATGAAGAATTGTTAATTATCCTGCTTAAATATTGCAAATATGACAGAATACTCTGTAAAGTTAGCCAGTCCTGTTGTGGAATTTTGTATGTTGTTTTTATTACGTGCTTATCTAAAACTTTTAGCTCTTTGATACATTGGAGCCAACAAACAAATCCTTTCTGTCAAAAGGAATTCATAATTTCTCTATATATTTTATGTGGAAAGTTCTTTGTGACTATACATGGTGTTAAAAGATCAAACTAGATTTTTAAATCTATATTTGCATTAAAAATGTTCCTAAATGAGTCAAAGTAATAATTAATCATATGAGTTTTAGTGGGTTTAGTTATGTTATATTGCATACTAATACATATGTGCCATGGCAAATTGTTTTTATCTATTTGGCATTTTTTGTAAATTAAATTCATTTATTGATATTACAGTCAGTAATTCTTTCCAATCTGCAGACTAATTTAGACTTATCCAATATGAGATTGTTTTAGATATTGATACTTTTATATATATATATATATATATATATATATATATATATATATATATATATATATATATAGGTCTAGTTCCTATGACTGACAGTTCATATGACTGACATTCATTTGGTCGACAGTTCATTTGGCTGACAAAAAGTGTAGGTGGGGGGCTTCGCCCCCCCACACCCACCAATGTGGGG
Source organism: Protopterus annectens (assembly GCF_019279795.1). Classification (NCBI taxonomy): domain Eukaryota; kingdom Metazoa; phylum Chordata; order Ceratodontiformes; family Protopteridae; genus Protopterus; species Protopterus annectens. The sequence goes on along the minus strand of NC_056741.1, from coordinate 1,067,195,653 downwards.
GGCTGTGCCCCCCATACTCCCCCAACTATATATAACAACTCCACGGTTGCACAACAGTGGGGAGGGGGGCAAATCCCAGGTTTTTGACTTGAATACTTTTTGTCAGCCAAATGAACTGTCGACCAAATGAATGTCAGTCATATGAACTGTCAGTCATATGAACTAGACCCATATATATATATATATATATATATATATATATATATATATATATATATTATATTTTCTATATCAGAAAAGTTTAATCCTCCCTGTTTCCATGGTGTGATATGATGTATTAAAGCTATTCTGTTTCTTTTGGGAAACTATAAATATGTTATTAGGCATGAATTTATTTCTTTAAGTATATTAATTTCTGGTAACAGTTGTATTACCAAGGCTATATATAGGGTCTTGGGCAGTAAAACCATTTTTATTAACTGTAGTCTACCTTCAAATGTTAATATTATTTAGTTCCATTTTTCCACAGAGATTTTAATTGTATTGATGATATTATTGTAGTTTTTTGAGACTAATTTAGTATTATCCTTGCATAACTCAATTCTTAGATATTTTAAGGTAGATTCTTGTTTCCATATGATGTGATCCCCCTTAGTCTACAGTTCTTATTTTTTATTTAAAAATGAAAATTTTCATTTTGATTAATTGAAATGGAGTCCTGAAGTCATGTGAAATTTGCCAATTAATATATTTAATTCTTCTAATTTCTCTTTTGTATTAGATAATGTTCGTAATATGTCATCAGCAAATAGCATTACTTTAGAATTGTATTGTTCATAAACATCTATTCCTTTGATTTTTATATTGTTATGAATTGAATCTGCTAATATTTAAATAGACAGAGCTAATAGAATCAGTGACGTGGGACATCCTTATTTAGTGCCTTTTCTTATATTTATAGATTCAGAGGTAAAAGGACGTAACTTGACATATGCTAAATTATTTCTATATATATTCTTTAGTAGATGAGCAAAGGATGCAGGAAATTTAAATTGCATTAGGATTTTGAATAAATAGTCTCAGTTTAGTGAATCAAAGGCTTTCATTATATCTAAGCCAATTATGAGTGTTTATTTTCTTTATTAACATAATCTATAAGAGAAATTATCCTTTTAATATTGTCATGTGTGTGTTTATGATATATATAAATCCAGTTTGATCATTATGTATTGCTTTGAATAGTGGTATTTTCATTCTGTTAGTTAATATTGTCATAAATATCTTATAGTCATTATTTAATAATGATATAGGTCTATATGAGGTACAGAGATTTGGGGATTTGTTTTATTTTAGGATTGGTGTGATTAAGGAACATCTCCAAGAGGGTGGTATTAAAGCTTGTGACTGAATTTCTAATAGAGTTTTATGGAAGAGGGATAGTATCTTTAACGAAAAAAGTTTATATATTTCCATAATTATTCATAGATTCGTACTAAGCTAACTGCCCTTGTGAGCCATTTTAAGCCTAGCCAATTATCCCTTGTGAGAATCAAACGCTGCACCTTGTGTTCCTAAGGCGAACACCTTAACGATTAGCCCACCCTCCCAACCCCTATATGCCGTCTATACCTGGAGCTTTATTATTTTTACCCTCTTTTATTGTATCTGTAATTTCATTGTAGGATATGGATGCTTGAAGATCTAGTTTTAATTTTCCTCTTAGTATTATATTAGAACATTTTAAATCTAGATTTAATTGATCAGCATGTATATTTTCTTTCTGGAAATGTTCCATATAGTGATTTCTATAGGCGTCAGGAATGTCACCTATATAGAGACAGTTTCCCCTTTCTTTTCATGGAAGATAATTTTAATGTTATTAGCTTTTGATTGTATTTTGATTCTTGTGTATAAATTAAGTAGATATTTGGAAGAAGTGCCAAGGTATTTATTTTTTGTTTTTCTAAAGCTAAACTAGTTTTATGTGTTAGAATTTTGTTGTATTTATTGTTTAATACATCTACTTTCATTTTTATCTCCAAATGATTTTGATTTTTCTTTAGCTTTTACTGACAAAAGTTTGGATTGCAGATCAAATAATTCAGAATCCCATTTTCTGATTTTTTTTATACCAAGTTACTGTTTTACCATATATGTAAGCTTTTAATTTGTCCCATATCATTATTTTATTTATCTCTGTGGTGTAATTAATATCTAAGAAGAACTGTAATTCAGATAATAACCTGGGTATGAACTCTTTAATTTTAGTTATATATGCTGGAATTCTGGAGTTAAAGATTAATAGTTTGCACTCATTTTGACGTTTTAGTATCAATGAATTGTGGTCTGAAAAGGGGCAGGGAGTGACTGAGAAATTAATGATTTTAGAGTGTAAGTCATGGGCAGCAAATATTTTATCTATTCTAGTTTGGGTACCAAATCTGTGATCTTGATGGGAAAACAACAAAGAGTTATCTTCTTTAAATTTGAAAGTATATACAAGATGAAATGATTCTACCCACTTGTTTAAAGCTTTTGATACAGCAGATGTACGCACCAGTCTTTTATTTGTAGTTTAAGAAATATCAAGTATACAGTTAAAATCTCCTCCTAATATTAAGTTGCCTTTATAATTATTAGAAATTAAATCCAAATGTTTTTTTAACAGTTCCTGTTCCAATGCCTGGGAACCAATATAGATTGGCTAGGGTCCATATTCTGTTATATTTAACTATTACTAATACCATAAGGTCTTCTTTATCTTCATACTTATAAATGATTTCTGGGTCAGTCACATTTGTTTTCCATAAAATTGTTACCCCTTTTGTCTTTGTCTTATAAGTGGATTGCGCCAGTATCACATATTCTTTAGGATTCCATTTGTAATTGTCATTTGTTTTGAAATAAGTTTCTTGAAGGAAGGCAATTTGTGCTTTGTTCAGTTTTAAATATTTCAGAAGATTTGACCTCTTGCTAAGATTGTTTAAGCCATTGGTATTTAAAGATAATAAAGATAAATCTATCTTAGGTTATTTAGACTATGTATTTTTTGTTTTATTGTGACTATTAAGCATATTCCTCTGATAATTATAAAGTATATGTTTGAGCTTTTAAAAGAAATTATCAGTTTTATACTTTGAGTGTTTACCATTAAAGTAATGTTTTGGTCAGGCATACTAAAAATGTTTTTGTGACATAACAAATTTAAATTAATAAATGTTAACAAAACTAAGATCCGCAGTAGCCATTGAATGAAAATCATTCCTAATCTGATGGATAAACCTAAGTCCATCTGATTATCACTCATACCTTGACAATCCAGAACATCTGAGCTCCATAGATTGAATTATCATGTGGAGAATATTTCTAATAGGAATAAGCAATATTTATACTATTTTGAACAGATATAGTACTATTGTATATTAGACAGAATTCTAATACAATATAAATGTTTACTTATTGTATAAGCAATTAATATTTACATGAAGGATAGATGACAAGCAATTCAATCATTGTAAAGTAGGATGTATCATATATAACACCTCAGTAAAAGATTATAGCACACAGTTATTTAACATATTCACCCTTATTGATGAAGTCTTTCAAAACTTATTACTTAATATAAATAGATGATAATAATATTTATACCTAATGTTTATAATACAATGTATTTTACTGGATATATCAGAAGTTATATTTCATTGCTTGCCAACATTTAAGTAACCACTTTGTTTGTTGCTAACTTACTTAAAGCATCAAGTTTGTTTTATGTGAACATTGATGAAAGTTAGTGCATTTAAATTATCAGTGCATCCCTCTTCCCCGCATTTCCTACACATAAGGATTTTCATATCTGTCATTTCATATTATAAAATGAGTGAACTTATAAGTTGAAAACAACAAATTCACTTATTGTGATTAATGATTACAAGTTCCCTTTCCATATTCATAAATTGCCATTTTATGGCATATACTAAAAGTTTTTAGATTTAAATGGCAACATTCTATTTTGTATAATCAGCAAAGGTTAAACTGAGTGATTATTGTCAATTTAATACTATTTGTTCAGAATGTGATTGTTACAATCTGTGACGTTCCTAGTTCAGGCTTCTATTGTTTCCCTTGAACAACTTTGTCAGTTTGATGTCATGTAGAAAAAAATAGTTACCTTGGTAACAGCTTAAGTATTATGTATGGTCAAGATGGGTTACAAAACCACAATTTAAGTTAAAGCAATTATATGACTTGTTAGGCACATTTATTTATATGAGAAAATCATCATGCTTCCCCTTGATGTTCAGTATAATATATGTCATTCATGACAAGTTAAAACAGCAGTGTTATTATACTCAAGCCCATGTTATTAAATCCTGTCTTTAATATCTAAATTCAGCAGACTGCTTCATCGTATATGATGATTACATATTTTATATCTAGATTTACTAAAATCATACATTACCTAACTATTGTGTGAGGTTTTTTTTTTTTTTTTTTTTTTTTTTTTGTGGCTGTTGCTTAGTTATTTGAGAGACCAGCTGTAATATTTATTTTTATTATTAGCTCCTTCCAAGCATGTTTATACAGTCCATAGACTTTAAATTATGAGACCCTTCTAGTTTCTTATTTGTTATAAGTATAGTTCCATCCTTACATACACACATATCAGTACTTCAAGCATGGGCAACAATGCGCATCCAGTTTTGCAGAATGCCATTCACTAGTTCATGTGATATGTTTCCAGGCTGTTCTTAAAATATCCAAACCAATATTTGTCCTGTTCAATTTTACCAGCCTGTTCCATGTAGTGGTCACTCTGCCAGTGTACCACTCAACACACCTTTCAGTCCCACAGATATTTCCACAAATGAAATCTGATGACTCTCTAGCACTTCCCTGCAACCCCAAACACCCCTAGAATTATCTATCCTCATATGCCCAACACGTCAGACCAAGCTCATCTCAAAGAACACTGCAAAGGGTACTTGCACAAGACCAAGTACTCTTAGTCTTTCACAAACTAAAACCAAAAACTTCATTGCTGAGAATTATCTCGGAGGCTCCTCAGAGCTGTTAAGCATTATCGTCTCCATTACCATAGCAACCTGGGAGCATCTCTTTCTGTTAGTGTGTCTGTGTACTGCATACCAGAGGCTCACAATGCACCTGAAGCAAAGTTTCACTTCACTGCAACTTCAAGCCTAAATTCCCTCCCTTTCAGTGAGGCAGTAGCCAGGAAAAGAACGAAGAGCAAACAGATCAAAAAAAAAAAAAAAAAAAAAAAAAAAAAAACCTCCCAACAAGCCACCACAACAAGCGATAACACATTCTTCCACCTTTCCCACCTCTCACTTAGCAGATGTATAAACCAACTATTCTCTGCCAAAATATCCCAAATCACAGTTTTATCCACCCCTTTTCCCTGGAACCAGACTAAAACACCAAATGTCTCTTTCTAATACAGAAGCATCAGTAAGCCTCAATCACAAGCCGCAACCCACAGCTTCCCACAGATGAAGCTATGATACCTGCCATAACTGATATTAGCTATGTTTATACAGAATAATAATGACATTTGCACTAGCTGCCAGACCTGACTGCATCCATGCACACCATATCAGGTTTAATCAAATAGCACTTGAAGCTATGATACCTGCCATAATTGATATTAATTATGTTTAGACAGAATAATAATGACATTTGTACTAGCTGCCAGATACAGCTGCATCCACACACACCATATCAGGATTGATCAATCAGCACTCGTAGCTGTGTTACCTGCCATAACTGATATTAACTATATTTAGACAGAATAATGATGACATTTGTACTAAGAGTTTGCTACTATTATTTAACCAGGATATACATGATAATTCTAAATCATACTTTAACTGAAGAAGGCATTAGTCTCCATGACAGCATTTTTCTCAAAACACTCTACTGTTACTGCTATTATATATGATGTTAATTAATTTGTTACATTTTAGTCTGAACTCTGATGACTGGTACCTTGTTGAATTAGTTAATTAATTACTTAAATTATTGTAAGTAATATCAATGAAAAATGAACAAGATAAGTATTCATTGAGTTCAGGTAGGGGAATAGAAACTTCTGTGTTTGTATTATATGTTGCTTTCTTTGGCTTATATATAATGTAAATAGTAACCCATCTTGACCTGCCTTTGTTTGTGAGGAATTATTGGACTCTTTAAACATTCTGAATAAATCATTACTGTTTCTCGGTTGTTTAAGAAACCCTCCTTTTTTTAAATAAAAACAGATGACAAGTGATTTACCATATCAGTTGATACTTTGAGAGATGTAATTGTAAGAGTTATTTTTTGGGACTGCTATCTTGGAATCAGTCTTTTGTTTCTTCTTTTTAGCATCAGTCTAAGGATTTGCTTATTTTATTATTTTAGGAGTAGAGGCCATCCATTCCATTGCTTCTGGGACAGACACTATGTTGTTGTTTTTGATGACTATAGTAGCTTTTTCTAAGTCATTAAAGGTTCTCATCTCATTGGCAAAACGTATTGTTATCTTGGCTGGAAAGGCCAGCTGTACTTTAATGTTGTTTTGTTTCAACAGTTTTATTATTGGCCAGACCTTTTTCATTTGTTCTAGTATTCTGGAAGAATAATCATTATCAAACCTTGTCTGGCTTTGATTGTATTTTAAGGGTGATCTTCTCCAAGCAGATTTTAATATTAGTTTCTTGTCCAGAAATGAAAGATGTTATAACTATGGATATAGGTGGAGTATTTGTTGAGTTAGAATCAGGTTTCCTCAGTGCTCTATGCACCCTTTCAATTCCAAATGAAAGTCCCTCTTTCAAGTCTAAAAATTCAGGAATCCAGGTTGTTAGGAATGAAATAATGTCTTCTCCTTCAGTATTTTCAGGTAGACCAAAGCTCCTTATGTTGTTTCTCCTTTCCAAGTTTTATAAGTCATCTATTTTGTTAAGCAGTAATATATTCTGTTTAAGCAGAAATTCTTTTTGGAATTCTTCCTCTTTGAGTCACCCTTCAATGTCATTTACAGAACTCGCTATATTTATTTTTGTATGGTGTTGCTGTAATAGTTCCTTAAGAGTATCAGTCTGTTTTTGAGAATTTAATTTGAGGTTTTCTACGTCATTTTTAAACCATCCATCTTCAAAGATAGTTCCTGTAAGGTAGATGTCATTAATTGCAGTTCTTTTTTCAAAGCACCATCTGGATGAGAATTCCTTCAGTTATTCATATTCAGTGACTAAATATATCTCCAAGTTACTTGATAGGAAATTTTTTGTATATCTCCACCAACATTGATATTTATGTAGTTTAGTACTTTATCTATAGATTTCTGACATTTTAAACTTGAAAATAATAGCATTTTCCTATATTATTATACTAGTTTATGGAGCTCTCAAAATTCACTGCTCTCAGTTGGCTGTCTAGACTCTACCCCCAACTCACATTTTCTTGTGTATGTGGAAGGTTGTTCTATTATAAAAATAAAATATTCTTAGGTACGTGTTCATTGTTATAACTGATGTTTTTGTGTGTAGCCTAAATTTAAATTTAGACCAGGCCACAAGTACTTATGTTATTTTACTATGTGTTTGACCTGTACTTGTATGAGTAGCTGAAGGCAGGTCTAATTCATTGAGTTAAATGTTAATTTCTGGTGAGAGGTTGGAGGTGTTGCTTTTTCAATGTAACTAATGTAACTTATTAGACATATGGTACATTTATTCACAAAAAGTTTATAAATATATGCTTCACTATAAGCTTCTAAAATTTTAAGAATTCTGAATATGAACTCATGTGATTACAGAGAAATAACAAACTATCATCTGCAAATCAAGTTATATGCACTTTCATTTTAACACGGGTTATCCCAATATGATTTTAATTATGAGTGATTTTGTCAACAGAATTTTTCAAGGGGAGGATAAATACATAAGGTAACTATAGGGCATGCTTATGTGATTTCAGTTAAAATTCTAATTGGTATGCAGAGTTCACATTTATTATAAGAAATGTTGAAGCAAAGTGATATAAGACTTTTGTGGCTTTAATATGTTGTTTAGTAAAACCACAGGTTTATGAACTACTACTTACAGGAAGGGTGTGTGTACATAGTAAAGCCTTTACCTGCATCAAACACAAAAAATATCAATATTATGACT